>NC_056737.1:400075731-400243231 GCF_019279795.1 Protopterus annectens | reverse complement strand
AGGAATGGAAGTAGGAATAGGCAGATTAGAGGTGTCAGGGGATAGATGGTTTGCAATATTCAGTATAGAAGTAGTAAAGAAAGAGTTGAAGGCGTTTGCTGTTTGTGTTGGGCAGTCAGGGTTGGAGCCTAGAGGATTAGGTGTGGCAGTTTTGCCTGGGTATAGAAGTTTGTTAATACTAGTCCAAAATTTTTGTGGCTCTTTGAGGGATGATTGTTGTAGTTGGAGATATAAGTTCCTTTTATCTAATAGGATGAATTTTTTTGTCATATTTCTTTGTTGTCTAAAGGTTTGGTGATCAGCAGTATTCTTTGTGGTACGCCATTTAGCCCAAGATTTATTTCTGCAAAGGATTAGTTTCCTAGTTTTATTAGAGAGCCATTAGGCTGGTTTAGTTTTGTTTCTAATACAGCGTGTTAGGGCATGATGGTCCAGGATTGCTAAGAAAGTAGTATTGAAGTATTCCACTGCCTCATTTATAGGGAGAGATTTAAGAGGTGACCAGTTACATTGTTTAAGTTCAGTTTGGAACAGTTCGGGGTCAAAATGTTTTTTGGTACGGACTGTTCTGACAGAAATAGGGATAGTTTGGCTTATTTTATGTCTGGTAATATATATTAGTGAATGGTCACTTAGGTCGTCTGGAAGGGTTCCTGTTGTATATGTTTGTCATGGGCTATTTGTAAGTATCCAATCCAAGGTGCTTTCTTTATTATTAAGTTTATTTATTCTGGTGGGAGAGTTTATAGCTTGTGAGAAGCCATACAGGTTGATCAGGGAGGTGGGGTTAGTACAGCTGTATAAATTCCAGGCTATGTAAAAGTCACCTAGGACTATAGTTTCTTGAGGGAGGTTTGAAGAAAGCCAGTTTAGAAGGTATTCTAGTATACTGTGTTTTTTTCCTGGGGGAAGATAGGAGCAGATGATGTTTATTAATTTGTGTGAGTTAAGCTGTAGTTTAGAGATAATTATTTCTGTGCTATTATCTGAGGGTAGGTTAAGATTTACACTGCTAATTTGTAGTCCTGCTTTGTAGAGAATTGCTACCCCTCCACCATTTTTGCTTGTGCGGTCGCGACGAAGGATGCCATAACCTCGGGGGATAAGTTCATTGTCTTTTATTGTGGGTTTAAGCCATGTTTCTGATAAACAGAGGCTGTCAAACTGATGTACATCTAGAAGGGCATGAACCTGGGGAATTTTGTTGCAAATACTGTATATGTTTAGATGGGCTATAGAAAGTGAATTGGAGGGTTTGGTTGAGGGTAAGGGGATTGTTTTATGTTGGTTGCAGTTTGTGGTGGGTAGGGAAGGATTTGGACCAGGGTTAGGATGAATGTCTCCATCTATTAAAAAGTGGAGTAATATAAAGTTATTAAATTGGAGAGGTTTACAATGGTAGTCAAATAATTTTTATTACTTAGGATGGTATATTTAATCTGTATTAATCGGTGATATTTAGCTAGAAAGTAGCTGGGTTTGTAAATGACATTAAGGAAGCTTGTAGATACAGCCGGTGAAGGTGATAGAGTTTGTTTGGAAGGGAGGGTAAGGGTAGAGAGGAGGGGCTGTTCATAGGAGGTTAAGAGGTAAGTAGTAGTTAGAATAGGTAGGAGAGAGAGTACTACTAATAACTGGCACTGGTAAGACATAGTAGAGGAGAGTGTAGTAGGCATTAGAGAGGTAGGAATTAAGAGTTGAATTAGGAATTATAGGAAGTTAAGGATGTGTGGCAGTAGGTAGAGTATATTTTCTGAGGGGAGTAGAGATAAAGTGAAAGAGGGAGTCTTATAAGAGCTGTAGGCTGGGTGCGGTGGGATGAGGAGTATATGATTGGATTATGATAGTGGGGGTGTTTATGGAGGTATAAGTTTAGGAGTACTGGGGTGGGTGGGAATTGGGGCAGGGTAGCGGAGCGGGGTGAGCCCAAAGGGCAAACGGAGTGGGAAGAGACAAGAGAATGGACTACTGAGGAAGACAATCTACAGAGTGGGAGAAAACAGCAGGTAAGTCAGAGAGTGAGCGAATGTAAAACAGGGTTAAGAGGCTAATAAGAGGAAAGTACACTTTGTTAGAGAGTAAGAGTGTGGTTGGAGTGGAGGGTACCAAGGTCAGGGGAGGGAAAGGTGGAGAAAAAATAAGTCAGTGAAGGCCCCAGTTGAAAAAGCAAAATATGGGAGGTATAATGGGGAAGATAAAAATAGTATATGAGATGCAGAAAGGCTAGTGGTAAGGTGCCACCTTGTGGCCAGTTACTTAAATGGAGTGACTGTATATATGTGTATGTATGCATATGTATATATATATATATATATATATATATATATATATATATATATATATATATACATATGTATGTATGTGTATATATATATATATATATATATAATATATATATATATATATATATATAATATATGTATATATAAATATATATATATATATATATATACACACACACACACACACACACACACACACACACACACACACACACACACACACACACACAGTTCACCTTCATTTATTTGACAAAAACAAAGGTTGACATCTGAAAGGTAATCCACATTACCTCAGAAATGGAAATGTCCTGCTATGCATGTGCCAACAGACAACCTCAGTGCATGCAAATGAGAAATAAAAAAAAATAATAATTTCATGCTGGGGTGGCAAGTTCCCTGTACTCCTTGCTAATTATGTATACTAATTCTGAGATTATTCAGTCCCCAGGAAAGGAATATTCCCCTACCTGAATATTGTCAATCTCAAACATTGATCAAACATCTGTATTATCAATCAAATGTGGTTGTTTAAATGGGTATCAACCAAACTCTCTGTCAACCAAACCAATATAACTCATTTTATATATCTATCTATATATATATATATATATATATTATATATATATATATATATATATATATATATATATATAGATATATATATAGATATATAGATAGTTGTGGATGTAAAAGAGAGCGAGTGAGAGAGAAATGCATTCATTTACTTTTTATTGACTTAGTCTCACTAAAATTTTAAGGAGAGACCTGGGGTAGTAATCATATTGACTATGGGGAATTCAACCAGGCCATCAAATGGGATATATCACAATGCCCCTATCAACTTGACAAAGAGAGAGAGCTCTACAGATTTTATGGTAGTGTCATACCTCTCAACTGTCCAGATTTCCTTAGACTGTCCAACTTTTTGTCTCATTTTTGTTGTGTTTTTCATAAAAAAATGTAGCTTTCTGGCAAATCACTGAGGTTTGAAGTCACTAATGACATACATTTGACACTCAGACTTCATATCATTTAGAAAATGTGCTCTAGCACAAAATCTAGTATTCTAGCAAATTTCTAAGTTTATAAGAGCAACATTTAAAATCTGTTCCATTTTTGGGCCTTTATTCATCCATTATTTTAGGTATTGTCCAGATTTCTTGTGCTAATAGGTTGAGAGGTATAGGTGGTGGTGTGACTATCAAGCAGTAAGTGAAACTAATATATGGTTCTTACTGCTGGTGTAGTGAAATTCCAAACTGGTTTTGTTTGCTAAACAAAATGTAGTGTACAGTAAATAATGTTTCTGTGTCCTCTTGAGATGTGAAATAAGAAATGTGAAGCAAAAGATGGCAAGAGAAGGTCTTCAGCAGCATAGCTTCAGCTTTGACTAGATAAGGTTCTTCACTGTTCGCGTTTTTTGTTTTGTTTTTATGAAGTTAAATTTGTAAACTTCTGAATTAATTACTTATTAAGAAATGGTTGTCCAATTTAAATTTGTTGACTTGGTTTTGGATTGCAGCTGCTGAAAACTGTTGGTTTGCAGCTCATATTCTGATGTCCTGAAGATTAATTGATATACGAATTGAGTTAGATCTGTAGACTTCACATATTTTACTCTTGACATAGAATTGGTATACAGCATTTTAACATTTAAAAAGATTTTTTATGGTATATTGTTTCAGGTTTCATACCCAGTGACCTTCTGCAGGACAAATAACCTGCCTTTGTTCACTCACTCACTCACTCACTCACTCACTCACTCACTCACTCACTCACTCACTCACTCACAACCTTCGCATTCTGGCTTCTCCAACACCCAACTGTCAAACTCAACTTATTTATCCCCCAGCCCCACAGAGCTGGGCAGACTTCCAGTAACTTTCTACCAATGTTACTCAAATCAACCTATCTTGAATGCCTCCTCTTCTCGTCTCTTGACTTCTGCAATCTGATGTAGATAAAAGCTGCCACATATTGTCAACTTATTTCTCAATAATTTTTCATTTCTTTTCCTTCCATCTTTCAAACCTCCTTAACTCATCTTTATTTTTACATCACGAGCCTCATACCTACAATTTATCATGTCCTTTTTTTCCATCTTTACACAACCTTTTCAAAGTATAAAACCATCTGTGTTGTATCCTCATCTATTGGTCCTGTAATTTGTGCATCCAGCACAGACCCTTCTAGTTTCTTCAAGCCTCCTTCCACTCCTCTTCCACCTTACACCTTTATCCTCATTCCAGTTAGCCTTTATCTTTTCCTTCTCCTTCTTTTCCTTGACACTCCCCAGGATTCAGCAAGCTCTGCATGGTGTGCAAGACTAGTGCAGGAGCTGCTGGAGGCAATATGGGCACCGTGCGATCCAGGAATAAGCTCCCGGGACATGCACAAGCACTCCTGCACTATTCCTGCATGGACACAGCTCCTGTATGCAAATTGCCCCATTTGCAGGTGAAAACCATGCAAATGAGGTGAATTTGCAATCCAGGAAGCTGGTAGCTGGCCATGCAGGACTAGTGTAGTCTGCAGAAATGTAATCGGTTAGTAATCAAGTACATTTCTGCAAACTACAAAATGGAGCCATGACAGCTCCAAATAAAGGGTATATATAATGTAGAAAGCATGCCAATGGACAAATATATGGCCATTGGCATGAAAAACAGTTGCAAAAAAAAATAAATAAATAACTTTTATTTTTTTTAGCCGATTTCAGTGGTTTAAGCATAGGGCAGCAGCACGCAAATGGGATCTGGCCGAAAATAAAGAAAAAAACTTGAAATAAACATTCTGTCCAAAATCACAATTTTACCATTATACACAATGGCAGTCAGAAGACAACATGGCCAGTGAATAGTGGTTGCTAAGGGGGAAAGCTCAGTGTCAGACTTGTAACTAGGCATTAGCAGGCAATCCTATGCAAATGAGGGGAATTATACTGAATCCTAGCTCCCCCTCATGGCTAGCCTGCACCCAACCATGTCAGTGCAGGAAGACCATGGTGCAAGCCTAAGAGCTAGCTGACATCATAGAGAGGTGTATCAGGCATCCATCCTCAATACTGGCACAGTCACAGGGTAAGTAACTCTCTCAATCAATTGCCGAATGGAGTAGTATGTGTTGTTACTTGTATCTATGGTATGGATGTGAGCATGCAAGGGAATTGGGTGGCTGAATGGGATGAAAGCAGATAGCAAACACCTAGAGTGGCAGCATGAGATCTGTAACAAATACTGGTGTCACCATAGTAGCCAGTACTAGATAAGGTGACAAAACTCACTGCAAGAAATGTAGTGGGCCACATGTATGTCCATAGGACACACACATGCCAGTCAGGGAAGCTCACATACCCAACAGCAGTCTCAGCCAGCAGGACAGGCATACACAAACACAAACAAAGGCTGTGCTAAGGCCTCTGATTGATTTCTATGGAGAACAGCCCTCCCCTCCAGAACTACACAAACAGACTACAACAGGTCAGGTAGTGGGATGTTAGTTCTGAAGGGTAAGAAGTCAGAAAATGAAATGTAGGTCAATCAAACCAAAGACCTGTAGTACACTGATATGCCTCTAGTCAGCATGATAGGTAAGAATACAGAATGAAATGGAGTACCTGAAATACCAGTACAGTCATAGCAAATGTGCACAAGTGTCAGGTGTGCCCTCCCCAGTCCTATGTAGAAATGTAGTAACATGTATGTGTAGGTATAATAACAGTGGAGCACAGATTACCGGAGCTGGCCAAGGTAGCATGATAGATTGTAGCAGGTGTACAATATGCAGAGCTGCATGTGTTAGGTTGGTGTGTGTTGTATATTGTGTGAGAGTGGTCAGCATGTATGTATGCTGAGGTTTGTCCTGGTGGCCATTGGCCAATACTGCCGATGACAGGGCCAAGTTCTCACAACTGCAGTGCCAAAAACAATGCTTCCCAGCAAAACACATTCCAGCAGTAAGCCATAGCAAATGTTTGGAAGTAATATGTGTCACCATCTGAAAGATGGACATGGCATGAATGTGGGCCCAGACATACAAGCAGTACAAAGGGGGAAGTATCCCAGACAGACAGTGTATAATATGTAACTGTCAGATGGACACACCCTTGGAAATGTACATACTGGTTAGCAGCACATTAGTTGGGCTTATAGTAGGGAATACCGATGTCGTCTGGCGAAACACTGGCAGACTACAAAGGTCACAGGTATGAAGTACTGAGAAACAGCTGATGTCCCTGCACAAGGCAGTATAAGTGAAATGCCACATGCATATCTGTGAGTCAGATGCAAGTAGTGTCCATAGCACACATGCACCCAGCTCACCCCACCATCACCCACAGGTACCTCTCCGGTCTTATCCCTACTGTTGGGAATGAGTACAATATGACTCCCACCTCTGTATGGCAATAGCCAAAGAATGCAGCATGCAGAACAAGTGTCCCATGCAGGTGTGTCCCTAGCTGTAAGCAGCATCCTACCAGCATCCACACCACTGGATCAATAATGACAGAAAGTATTGGCATTAACACCTTGCACACCTACCCTGTCACCCCAGGGGAATATAGTGTATTGCAGTCTGGGACTGTAGGAGTGACACAATGCAACGGTCTGCTGCAGCTGGCCTGCATTACTACCAAATGGCCTACAGTCCTCTGCCAAAGGCCTGTGTCTCACCTGTACTGCCAATGTATGCTATGCCATGGAATCCCAAATAACAACATAACACAGTCTACAGAACCCAAATGCAATGCAGTGTGGACAAATCTCAATAACTTGTCCACCATGTCCTACTGCATGAACTGTGGACCAACACCAAATTACTGCTGGGATGAGGTGATAACTATAGGGAACATATCAGATAATGTTTGCATAATGCATGGAAGAGGATAGAATAATGGGGGGGTAGGAGCATGGGCGGCATGGAGTGTGTGAAGTCTGAAACTCACCAGTGTGCACATAATATCCCTGCTTGCAAACACAGAAATGGGTGGCTACAAACCTGCTCGTAAACCACAATGTAAAGGGGTAATGTCCAGAATTATGACCCCTGCCTCAGGGTAACCTGTGTGAATATGCACAGCTGTGAGGTATGGCCACAGCAGGATATGGCCATACTGTCACGTTGATGGATGTACAAGTATGGGATCTTCAGCCACCACTGTACCAAGGTGCTAAACCATTTACACAGACCCAGCAGCAAGTGTCTGCAGCTTCCCCTCCAGAATGGCATGATTGTTCAAGAATATGTAGGCTGCAGACCACAATACTGGGCACAGCTGCATTTACCCTGTGTTTCCCAGGACATCACTGCAAGGAAATATGTATACCTGACAGTACTTGATAACATAAAACATCACAGTGTAAAACAGTACATATGTCTGAATATCTTTGCTAACAACAAGACCATGTAGCAGAAGCAGCACAGACACAGTTACCTACAGTAACCCACTATCCTTTGCCCATTTTAACCCCATATTGTCAACCGATCTACAGATATCCAACAGAAACAGGTTACTAGTTGTAGTTGTAGAACACAAAAGCCTGCAATGCAGTACAATCTACCTGGGATGGATTCACACATTCAGTACAGAAGGTCATACTGGGCATGCTCCCACACTTAGAGAAATGAAGGCCATGTCTGACAACAAAATACTGAAAGGTCATACTGGGCATGCTCACACACTTACAGACATGAAGCCCATGTCTGGCAACAACAGTGGACTATACTTATCTGACAGTCACAGATGTTAGTGCTCACACTCCTCAGTACACACCAGTCATGCTTTGCACACACATTGGATAGGAATGCACACATATATCCAAGGACAATACACTATAATAGGCCAAAATTGCACATACATAAATGTGTGGAAGAGAGTGACAGACAGTAACAAAGAGCCTCCCTTCATGAGGCCTGTCCCACCCAACACACATCCAATTGGCTAAAACCACATGATGTGCAAATGTCAATCACCGTAGACATTTGCCACTGGTATCCCTCAGCACTATAGTGTCTGTGGTGCTTGTGCTAACTGTGTAACATGACTGTACATGCCAGTAGTCATCTAGCAGTTGTATACACGTACCTGTGGAATATAAACCTGTGTGTGCCTGAGTGTTGTGTGTCTGCCTCTAGATGAATGGGTTATGGCCCATGCACACACACTGCACTCCCCATTACCTTACTATGGCAAGCCTGCTGATGTCTTCACCTTGAAATACACCTTTGGTGAAGTAGTAGCCTGGTAATGTCCATGGTGCATCCTATATCAATGTAATGCTGTAGTGTGATGTACTAGTTAGGTAGGAGCTCTAACCTTAGACATGGCCACTGTGTGTGTGTGTGTGTGTGTGTGTGTGTGTGTGTGTGTGTGTGTGTGTGTGTGTGTGTGTGTGTGTGTGTGTGTATGTGTGTGTTTGTGTATTGATCAATGCTTTTGAGGCCATTCACACTCACCACCTTACTTTGGCAAGCCTGCTGATGTCATTCACTTTGAAATACACCTTTAGGGAAGGAGTAGCCCAGTAATCACCGTGGTGTGTCCTATAACTGCGTAATGCTGTAGTGTGATGTACTAGTTAGGGAGGAGTTCTATTCCCAGACATGGCAACTGTGAATCTCTGTGTTTGGTTGTGTGTGTATAGGGATCAATGTTTTTGTGGCCATTCACTATCAGTAGGCACATCTAAAAATGGAGAATATCGATAACTGTGCAGTAACAGAGACCTGATCCAAGGCTCCAGAGAGAACCCTGCAATACCAGATACAGCTCTCACCACACCTGTTGGTCACCAAAACAATAAAGGTGGAGGAGTGTCCATATTCACCAAGGATATTCACACCACCAGGCTACTTGCCCAACAGAACTTGTCTGAAATACCCCCGGTGCAATTAACAGTAGGTCAGACTGCAATCCAAATTGTATAGCTTGCTATAGATCCCCCACCATGCCCCATGATTCCCACTACAGCTTTTGAAACATAGTGTGAAATATTATGATACAAGCAAACGCCCTAATACTGAGTGACTTACAATACCCTGCCATTAACTGGGAAAAGTACTCGTGTACCAACACGTGTGCTCAACGATTCTTGGAAGTCATAATTCCTAATGACGTGGATCAAGTAACCCATAGCCCACCAAGGGCTCAAATATCCTAGACCTGGTCATTACCAACATGGGAAATCAATGCTCCACACCTATGGTTACCACATCGGTGGTCAGGTCTGTCCATGAGCTAATCACCCTTAACATCAACATCCCTCCCCCACACCCCAGTAAGGAAACCTCCATAACACACATCTCCAAAGCCAACATCATGCTACACATGTCAGACGTGACTAACATCATGACACCCATGCAGGTGGGAACTGAAAGGATGACTGTTGAATCCTACATGAAGGCACTGTATGAGCACATCCACTCATGCATGAATCGTGCCATCCAATATAGAACCAAGACGCTCCCCACCAAGAAAAGAAAGCCAATGTGGTGGCCCCCTGCCATAAACATACTGTACAGCAAAAGGAGGAAACTGTTGCAGAAATGGGGGAATTTCCAGGATGCAAAATACCTCCTTACCAGCCACAGTAAGAAGCAGAGATCCCCCATAACATCCACCAAAGCTAGTTACAAACATAATATAGCCAAAGATGTCAAATACAACTGCAAGCCATTCCATAGCTATGTGAAGAATCTAAATGGCAATGTTCAGATCTGCTCTGAGCTACAACAGGATGGTATTAAATATACTGCTCCCAAGGATATTGCCAATATCCTAGCAGATTGATTCAGTGCCAACTGTACCCCCTCTCACCCCCCAAAGGGCCCATCCCAACACAGAAAGATTTCCATATTCCGGTAATAACAGCCACATAGGTACAGACCACACTCTCCAGAGCTAAGACAACAGCAGCCATGGGACCAGTCAACATCCCAGGCTGTGTACTACATGAGCTACAAAATTAACTGGCACCTTACCTACGTTCCATGTCTAATCATAGCCACACCTCAGGCTTCGTGCCTACTGTGTGGCGCACAGCTACAGTTATCCCAGTCCACAAGGGGTGATCCACCTTGGATCTTGGGAACTACAGCCCCAGCAGTATGATGTGCCTGATCTGCAAGGACATGGAATGTATTATCATGGAAATTAAAACAAAGACATTGGCAACCTGCAAACACTGGACCCCAACCAGGTTGGGTTTGTGAAGGGATGATCATGTCACCTCAACCTGATTGACAACTGTGAATCCATCTCCAGATCTGTGGGAAAGTGGTTCACACAGCTTATCCAGACCTTGCCAGGGCCTTCGACACCATCCCTCAGTCTGGAATCATAGATAAATGTATCAAGCTGGCCATTAGTCCCTATTTCACCTGATGGGCTGCCAACTGCTGTACTAACAGAACCCACACTGTAAATGTAGGTGACACCAACCATAGCCCCAGACAAGTGACAGTTGGAGTACCTTAGGGTTGTGTCCTGGCACCGCCCTTGTTTGGCATCTACTGCTCTGAAGTATAGTCCAACAGTAAGGGACTCTGGCAAACAAAGGTTGCAGATGACTGCACACTGGGAGCCAATATTGAATCCCCACATGATATGGATATTCTACAGAAGGGCCTTAAAGAAAGAGCCATGGCCTCAAGATCAATGCCAAGAAATTTATAGTTAACCCCTTTGGGAAGGGACATGTACTTGTGAAGTACCACATAGGTGGCAGTACACTAAACACCTAAAATGTGATAACAGACTTAGGGACACAGGTGGACAGTGGTCTCACCTTTGATAAGTACATCACCACAATAGTCAGGAAATCCACCTATGTGGCACACCTCACCACTAAGGGCTTTACATCCAGGAAAAGGAGGCCATTCTCCCACTGTAGTCATCTCTCAGTAGACCCAGTACAGACTACAATGGCTTGTTATGTATGTACCTCACAAGACATCTGCAACAACTAGCAAGGCTGCAGTCATACCTCACAAAATAAATCACAGGCCTAAACCAGATGCCCTATGTTGACCGTCTGAAAATCATCCAGCTATACTCTGTCACATATTGTGTTCTCAGAGGTGATCTCTGCTTAACATACCATGCCATGTCAACCCCACAGCTGTTGGACATGCTACACTTAAATAATTCCAAATCCTCACAGCCACATGCTCCAGGGATCCAAATCTTGTCATCACAATGAACAATACATGCTGGAGGGATGTGTTCCTGACCCAGAGACTCCCCAGACTCTGGAATAGACTGTCCATACATGTCAAGCAGAGTGCCTCTTTGGCCCTCTTCAACAGGAACCTGGATGATTGGATGGGAGATAGGAAATTGACCCCAGGGATCATGTCAGCTGCCCTGCTAGACAGCGGTCCAGGGAAGTAAATATTGCGAGAAGACATAACCAGGGAATTGTCATGTCTAGGCATGTATAAGTCCTAGGGCCGATAGCCAACATCAACCTATGAACCTATGGACCTATGAACTAAACATTCCATTGCCCAACATTGGCAAGGTTGCTGATGTCATTCACTTTGAAATACACCTTTGGAGAAGAACTAGCCCAGTAATCTCTGTGGTGCATGCTATAACTGTGTAATGCTGTAGTGTGATGTACTAGTTAGGTAGGAGTTCTAATCCCAGACATGGCAAGTGTAAAGGTTTGTGTGTGTGTTTTTTTTGTCTGTGAAGGGATCAATGCTTTTGAGGCCATTCACAGTCACTACAACTTCCATTGCCCTACTTTGGCAAGCCTGCTGATGTCATTCACTTTGAAATACACCTTTGAGAAGGAGTAGCCCGGTAATCTCTGTGGCACATGCTATAACAGTGTAATGCTGTAGTGTAATGTACTAGTTAGGTAGGAGTTCTAATCCCAGACATGGCAAGTGTAAAAGTTTCTGTGTTTGTCTGTGTAGGGATCAATGCTTTTGAGGCCTTTCACAGTCATTACAACTTCTGTTGCCCTACTTTGGCAAGCCTGCTGATTTCATTCACTTTGAAATACACCTTTAGGGAAGGAATAGCCCAGTAATCTCTGCAGCGTGTGCTGTAACCGCATAATGCTGTAGTGTGATGTACTAGTTAGGTAGGAGTTTTAAACCCAGACATAGCAACTGTAGGATTTGGTGTATGTTGTGTGTTTGTGTGTGTGTGTGTGTGTGTGTGTGTGTGTGTGTGTGTGCGTGTGTGCGTGTGTGTCATATGTATCCTGTGTGGAGGTAACTGTAAGTGTGTAACAACAAGACTCATTGTGGAGTGGGCTTTGCAGATTTCTTATATGGTGGGCCTATTATATGTCACAATGTCTACCTTACATGGATAACAGATGTCAAACACCAGAGAGGCTGGGGTAGACAATCCATACCCCTACATGTGACATCATGGCTTGGTGAACAATATAGGCAACCCTCGTATTACCCAGAGAACACTCCCCACCCATGTCTCATACACAAACACACTCGGCTGGGCAACATCCACTATGTTGGTAATTTCCTGCATATTGTCCACAGATAGTAACCATGGTGTGATTACAGTGAACTACAGAGGACATAGCACCCTGTCCCATCCCTACAATAGGCAAAGCATTGCATACAGTGCTCCTTCACTATGTTCCCCACTGGGCACCTGCAACAACTGTAGGGCCAGCAAATGTAACCCACAAAGGACATACCATGCCTTATACACATGACCTGTATGGACAGATGCCACTGACACCAGGGAATACCTGTATCATGCTGTCAATGTAGGTGCAGGGTCAACCTGGTGTCCATTGCAAGTTCTCACCACATGAGGTCAGGAATGGCACATCTGATGATAACAATCTGTCTACACAACATGCCCCAGACACCCCAGGTACACTTCCACATGTCACAGAATATGCATGTGGGACATGTGCACATCCCAGACACTGTCAATGTCATGGAATATAGAACACATACATGGCAAGCATTGCACAACATTGGCCACCCACAATTGTAACCAAGATGACTGGATGGTGAATACAATACCCACCTGTGTGGACCAATCCAGACACTACACCCCTGAGCTATACTGCAGACCATTGTCATGTGGCCTGATGCCAAGGTGTACCCATTACCTAGCCTTGTACAGCCTTCTGGCACAGTCAACCACTACACACCTGTGAAGCAATGCTTCCATGCATGTCAGTACTGGCAAACCTGTGTGTGTGTGTGTGTGTGTGTGTGTGTGTGTGTGTGTGTGTGTGTGTGTGTGTGTGTGTGTGTATGTGTTTGTGTGTGGAGTATAATGCTTTGGATGCCATTCACACTCACTACACCTCCCATTGGCCTACTGAAGCATGTCTTCTGATGTCAGACACCTTGACATACCCTTTGCCCATATATCATCCTGATAACCCCTGTGATGCATGTGATACCTGCGTATTACTGTATTGTGGCAAACTAGCTAGTTAAGAAGTCTAATCCTGACCCTGCCAACTGTGATAATGTGTGTGAGTCCCTGAGAGAGTGTGGATGTGTCGACCTTGACACCTGTTCATGTGGACAGGCACCTAGGTACTACAATGTCCTAGGTACTACACCTAACTTATCTCTCTTTTATCACTGTTGCAGATGTCACTCACCATGGAATATACCTTTGGACAGCTCCCCAACATAAGCTCTGTGGAGCATGCAATAACTGCATAGACATATGATAGCAATACATAGGCAGGGGTTTGAAACCCTGTACTGGTAAGGGTGTGACACAAACATGCTTAGGTTTTACTCTCCCACCACCTCCCTGTCTTACTTTGTCTCTGTCTGTCTCTCTCTCCCTCACTCTCTCTTTGGTGGATGTGTAGAAGTGCACCTCATTTGCTTAGGCAGAAGCTTGTGTTTTGTAAGTGATGCTCATGATCAGCTGATGGCCTCTGCATGAATTACAGTCCTCCACTAGCTGATTGCATGTGGAACAGCTGTGGTAACATTCCCATAGCCAATTGCATGGAAACACACTCCTATAACTAGGAACATCATGTGGGTGTTTGTCCTTTTCATTCAATGTGAGCAGGACTTCATGTCAATGTTTGGCAAACAGCATCACAGATGGTAGTGGGATATACCTCTAACAACATATACTGTGGAGACAGGCCAACAAACAGGAGGGGTATGTTCCAGATATGACTACAGAATGTAAGTGCTACTCTTCTGCATTTGGAGTAATGTTGGTTTAACAGGGATTGTGTGGATAGGGCTGGTCTACATGATTGAATACATGTCATGACAGTGTTATGTGTTTGAAGAAACTCTCACCTGTAGGGTTATCTGCAGACCCGCCAGTGTTTGGGAGTCTTATGTTTCTTGTGTTACTCACAGATCACCCATCTTAGAACTGCAGAAGCATAGTCTGAGGATTGCAGCCAGTACATGGTGACAGCCATGAGAGTTACTGACTTCATATCCCTTATAGGACATATGTCACAACAAACCCTGTTACAACAGTAAATGTATGAGGGTATCACAGCAACATGCCAATATTGGCCGAGTGTTTGTACCTCCTGTCACAAGTCTGTCAACCTTTGTACATATGTCATGCAGTAAGAGGTGCATATGTTCTGTACACCATTATTTACTGACATCATACCTGATAACAAGCCAGTCAGATATCAGACTGCTAGACATGTTATATATAGTAGGGGTTATATCTGAGGACATAACCTGGGCATTCTGTGGTAATGTGTACAGTAGTGGAGCCTGTGTACTTATGGTGATTGTCAACAGTATGTGTAATGCGAATACGTACCTTGGCCTGTGTACAGACTGTGGTAGATATCATTGTTCTCGGTCCTGTTCTGTCTGATGTTACATGCTGCTCCAGTGTATGGTACCCTATTGGCTCACATGTTTGTAGTGCCAAACACGCACGTCTCTCATACCACATTCAGGCATTGGAACACCCTCTGTTATGGCCTAGTATATGTAGGGTTAGTGTGTGAGTGGCACATATGAGGATGGTGTTGATCAGACAGTCCATATAGTATAATATTAAGCTTGCTTAACATATGTGGCTGTGACTGTGTTCACATTGGTTGTGGGTATGCACTTTCACACAGGTGTATGTTACTCTGTGCTGTGACATGCCTGTAGAACCTGCTATATTTGCAGGTACATGTGTATTGCCCCTACGAAATGTAGGCCAGTGTTGTGGCAGTCTGCCTGTAGTTTGCACAGTGCTTTGTTACATGCCTAGCAGCTTAGTGTAATTACCCAGTGTGATGTTATGTCCAGATATTTGCCAGATTTACTGCTGCTGGGCCACCAGAACTGTTGTGTATTTCTGACAAAGCAGTGGGATGCTGTACAGATGTATGTCACTAACTATTGGGTAGTATGTGGCCATGTGACCTCTGCACCACCAGTTATTATGTGTCAGGACAGACAGGAGTGTGTGAATGCATAAACTGTGGGGGCATATGTAGTCCAGTATTTATGTGATATACCCATGTACATGGCTGTTAACATCCACATTGTCAGGCTTGGTCCACATGTCTCGCACTAAGGGGATCTGTGTATACCTCTGGACTGACCAGAGTGTGCCAGACTGTCCACATATATTGGTCATTTCTCTGCTGTAGTCCACTGAATCATTACTGTGATATCAGTGGTACTGGGCTATGATGACCTTAGGATGTTTGTCAGTAACTGATGGTGTACATGTCAATAGCAGATGTGATCTCCCACACACAACACGTCTATTAAGACAACCCCTGTTACAACAGCAACAGTCTACATATATACCTGCAATACATACATGACATCCCCTTGCACTAAGAGGTTGAGACTATTGGTGCTGAGGTATGACTCCACTCCATGTTCTGGACATATGGTAAACATGTGTGTGTGTGTGTGTATATATATATATATATATATATATATATATATCCATATATCTATATAGATATATACACATATACATATCTACATACATATATGGAGATATATATGTACATATATATACATATATATATATATATATATATATATATATATATATATATACATATACACACACACACACACACACATATATATATATATATATATATATATATATATATATATATATATATATATATATATATATATATATATACACATATATATATATATATATATATATATATATATATATACACATCTATATATGTCTACACATATACAGATATATAGATATATATGCACATATAGTTATAGATACCTACATATATATCGACATAAATATATATATATATATATATATATATATATATATATATATATATACACACACATATATGATGTACATACACACATCTAACTGCATCATATATATGGCCATATATAGATCTCTGTATATATATATATATATATATATATATATATATATATATAGATATATATATATATATATATATACGAATATATATGTGTATGTACATGTAGACATATATCAACATATGTATATGTATATATCCATATCCTTGTCATGTATAAACATTACTGTTGTGTATACCTTCCCAGATGTATCACACCGTATGTATCTGATATGTGTATATTTAGATATAACAACATATGTGATGCAACAGTAATATCACTAACACGTACTATACAATTGTAGAAGTCACAGAAATTGTTCAATACTATTCAATATGTGTACTGACAGATATATTAGAAAAACAACAACTGTCTTCACAGCTGTCATGGTGTAGTGGCTAACGGTTGTGACTATAGTGTACAGTGTCCTGGGTTCAAGACCTACAAGGGCTGTTTTTTTTGTTGATGAGCAAAACAAGGGCTATTGGATACAGAGTGATTAAGGCAATTTTGAGCAGCTTTAAGCGCATTTGCGCGGGTTTGCACAAAGCTAAGTGGTGATAAGGTATGGTTAAACATATGGGCACTTACACCATGTAGGCTTTGCTTACCAGTGTGCAAATGTACTTAGCTGTTATATTACAGCAATGCTGACACCTGCTAAGCATGGCTCAGCCCTGGTAACCAGTGCTCACATCCCAGTCTGATAACATAGCAGGGTAGTGACATCTGTAATAAGTGCATATAATGCCATGTACATAACATGCATCTATGTGCTGTCATTATAGTATCAAGGGGTGTGATTCTCCTGTCTGGGACACGAGTATATATGGCTTGTACAACACTCTTATCCATGTGAATGTGTTACATACAAGGGTAGTATGCCAGGTTATATGCAGTCTCACTGGCATGTAGTGTATCATTACGTTACTACTGTTGACAGTGCTTTCTGAAGCAGGAGTAGATTGCTAATTGTAGTACTGGAAACAAACACCCCTGCATGCATAGATGGACTCACTGTCATGTTCCTGGTGTGTGAGCTGTGCCACATTATATATTTCCTACTGGATAAGGATCTGACATGCTGAAAATAACTGTAGACTACTGTCTGTATAGCACATGTCAAAGAGGGCTGCCATCATGTAATAATGGCATACCTATTGGTGTCAGACATCTATCTGTCAACACATACATCCTACTGCATAGCTAGTTGGTGAGCTGATGTCTGTCAGTCCCTCTACAGATGTGCAGATGTCAGGTATCCATCTTGGATATGTACAGGCAATCTATGCTTGACTGACACTGACATATCACCCAGGCATTAGATGCATATCCCTGTTATAAATGGTACAGATAGTACTCAACACCCTGTATGCACTACATGTCATGGATACCTCCACTACACTACAACAGTCAACAGAACATACTTGGGTACAGGTCTTCAAGACAGACACTAACCATGTTATGTAATACATGTTGCATGCATGTCAACTGGAGCAACTCACAGGCCCTCTGCAGAAGGAACCCAGAGGATTGGCTAATGCATGTCACTCTCAACTTGAGAGTCACCAAAGTGGTGCCTGTAGATATATGGCCTTGTGGCACATGGCAGGTGGCATGATACCACTGTACACATATCCCCTACACTTCCAGTCTCTCCATAGACAATAGCCAGGTACATACCTATAAACACCTGCACCGATGCACCCCAGTAATTCCAAATGTGTATATGTGCAGTACTGAGAATATCAGTGTCTGTGTGTTAGTAGACCTGTAGTTGGGAATACCCTGAGGACCTTCACACCCACCGCACCACCCATTGCCCTAGGTAGATGTGGCTGCTGCTGTACCAGACATTACATGTACCTTGTTATACTCCTCTCCCTAAGGGCTACCTGGGCCTTGCAGTAGCAACACAACATTGTTGTACAAATGGGTTGATAGACATGGAATCCCACTGAGTTCTGGCAAGTGTGTATGTGTGCATGTGTGTATATATATGTAGGGTACAGCATTCCGAGGCCACATACTCCTATTACAATATGCATTGCCACACAGTATTAGGGATAGTGATGTTGCTGCCCATTGGAGAGGCATGACAATGCATCACCCTACTATGCCCATGGCATGTGCATTACATGCATATTCCCGTAGTAACACTCTTGGGATGGACAAGGGGTTGTATTGCAGTCCTGGTCAATGTATGATGGTGGATATGTCAGAGTGTCATCATGGGTTCCATTGGGTACAATATCCACAGTGGGGTGTGGGTGCTGGGTATACTGTCATTACACCATGGTACCCCCGGTACATGTCCCATGTACCACTGTATGGTGACCACTGTCACCATCAACCATACAGGTAACTGATAACACTATCCAGGCCAGTTATGCATGTGCTGTGTGCAACCTACCTGTAACACATTGGACACACTGACAGGGTAGTTAGCACTGATAGGCCCAGGTCTCACGGATGTGTGTCTGACTCTTATGTGTTTATCAATGTGTATATGACAGTATGTCACACTATGTAATGTCCATATGCAACCATTACATCCCCCATTATCATACTGTACATGCCTGGGGATGTTCTGCATGTAACATGTAACATGGAACACACCTCATCCTAAAAGCTGTGTGGTGTGCACAATTAAAGCCACACACATCAGTAGCGCTATATACCTAGGTAGGGATCTAGTCCCAGTGTTGCCCAGTAAGAGTGTGCGTGTATGTGGAGGAATCTACTTCAGGTTGCAAAATATACATGTCCCAGGAGGTCATCTGTCCAAGAACTGTGTGGCTTATGCAAATGTGTCACAGGTATCATCCTGTGGACATACATTCCATCACAACTACTGTTAGCTGTGTAAATGGTCTCTTCCCCACTGTATAGGTGTGCAGCGATACTGGGGTTGGTATATAGCTGGGTGTGGCTGTTGTGGACACAGCCAACAACATTACGGTTACTGTTGAGTGTATCCCCCCGTGTAGCTGGCTGTAATACTGTACAGTTCATGTTAACAGTTTACATATTTGTCTATCACACTATCTCTGGTTTTACGGCACCTTGCAGCCTCCAAAAGGTAGGGTTGTGCCACCCACACCAGCACACATATGTTTACCGTGTTGAGGATTGCACTACATTGGGGAAGGGGACATATACCCTGCTGGTACCATCATCAATGAGCTCAAACTAGCGAACTGCTTATTTCACAATGTGTTGTTCTGCAAAGTCTGGCTTGGTGGAATTACATAGGCTATGATGGGTTCCTTGCAGAGGTACATGCATCCATGTGTACAGTATTCTTTGTGTAGTGCATCAACACTTATGGCTCTGTGTGTGTTATACACAAACATGTGGTGTGTACCACCCAGTGCAACTACCATTGTCCCTTGTAGAAGGGCTGCTAACAGCAGCCACCATGCACTCACCTGTATACACCACCTCCAGAACTATCAGCCATGTGGCACAGCCAGTAACTGTTATACAGACCTGTGACATGTGTTCAACTGTACCCAGGATATGGCACAGCCATAGTGTCACTACAGTGCCATACCCCTTGTGAGATATGACAGCAGACCATCCTCCTGCTGACACATGGACACCTACAACACAAATGGATAACATTATGGAGACCACAATCCCTAAGCGTTACTAACAGCTATAATGCATCATGGCTGGAGAGCTACACTACCTGACATGTAAGCATTAAACATTACTGCTGACAGCATGTTACACAGCAGTACATTGATACAGTGCAGTACAGTCACCATGTGCATCAGTACCATATTAAACTATCCCTGCATCGATGTTATGGATGACAGGGATGTGGCACAGGTATCATATGCACAGGGTGTGTTGTTGATTTGCCAGAGACCTAAGCTAGACCATACATTTGACACCATGTGTGTGAATGAGGGGTTTTATTTACTGATATGGTCATGGTGATGTGGTGTGTGTAGGTTTGGGGTTGCCCTAAGTGTGTTTGAATTGTGTGTGGGTATGCATGCATACAGTTCTGCCATGTGGCTGCCCTATACAGGTGTTTTTTGGACAGCTGCATACCATACCTGGTAGGGTATGCAGTTCACTACCTCCGGCCATGGACATGTGAACTGTGCCTGCCAGGGGTTCCCTGGGCATGTTCAGGTATAAGCCTTGATATGCTACTCTCCCCTTATGATGACATATGTCCATTGAACTAGGTCCCTCCTGGGACTGGCCAGGGCCACATGCACGTGGCCTGCTGTGGTGTGGTGTGGACAGCGCCCCCCTGCAGTTCTGGGGCTGGTACTGCCACTATGGGAGTGGCTTTGTAACCTTGCACGCCCATGTCGACCTCCAGATGTTTGTGTTGCTGGCCTACATCCACGTGGCTGTTGTACCACTCCCACCACATGCTCTAGCATGGACAATCCATGGTCAAGGATGCCCACCATCTCACCCCACCATCTATTCATGACCTCTGTATAATAATGGAGAGCTCCTGCAAGATCACAGATGTTGTCACTTACAGCTGAAAAAGCAGCCCTCTGCAGCCTCAGACCCTGTCTGGTGTACCGTTCCATACATGCCTGCACCTCCATGACAATCTGAAACATGTGTCTGGTGGTACCAAATGTGGCACTTCTGCCAGTGGCATGATGACCAGCAGACCACCCACGAGCACCCCTGTACATCTGCCTATGTAGTATCCTGCTGGACATCCGGCAATGGCTGCTGTGTCCAGACACAGCAGCCATAGATACCACACTGTCCTGTGCACTGTGACCAACTACCAAATGTCCCTCTGCTATGGCCACTGGTGATGGGGTATCTAGAGGCACTGTGAATGTGTGTGGGGATGGGGTGGATAACAGGGGGATGTCAAACAATGGTGCAGTTTCAGCCTCTGACAACTCCACCTGTGCCTCAACACACCTATCATCATTTTCAGTGTCTGTATGGACACCAACATCAAATTGCATGTAGGAGGGACTCTGACCCACCCTCGCCACTTGTGAGGGGAAAACAAGAAATGCACTTTAAGACCTGTACATCATTGCTTAACAGTACACACGCACACACACACACACACACACACACACACACACACACACACACACACACACACACACACACACACACACACTGACATTCCACCATAATACCTACCTATCCCTGAGTTTATAGACTGTTTCAAGTTTATTCTTTTAAGTTCCTCATCCTGCATCACACTTGGAAACTTACACTCTTTAATACCAATCATTAACTATCATTCTTCTAATTGCCTAGACAAGTGACCACAAAACATGACCTGTTACTCCATTACCTCTTTGACTTGATTGGAGTCAGTTTTACAAGGACTCACGGCTGTCATCCAATGTTCCCCTGGGTTTGTCCACACATCATGAGCATGGCCCCCATATGTTAGGGGCTACTACATTCACTCAATAATGTTGTGCACTGGAGTGTCATATGTAACTATTGCTCAGTAGATACAAGCTCTGTTGCTCTATTAACTTATTATGTGGACAACAGTAATATTTGGATACACTCAATGGTGTTGCCTAGTAATTCCCCAGTGCAACTGTAGTGCTGCATACATGGGCATTATTTCATCTTTCTGCTGATGCAGTTTTAACAGTATATCTGGTGTCTAGTTTCCCTCCCAATGCATGTTCCATGCTACAGACCTTATTATACTATCAGCTGTCCTGAGATTACATATCAGACAAGTATTCCTGGTGTCTCATGTGTTAGTCCATGTCCATGTACTGCACAATTCCAAAGGGAAGTCAAGACATATGAACAACCCCACATTCACACATGTGCATACATGGACACACACACACACACACAAACACACACACTCTACATTCATCAACCCCCTCCACTCCACCAGATTGCACTTACAGAAAAAAATAACCCCTACCCCACACATACACACACACGTAAAGGTGAGGTTGCATGAAGATATTACACACAGACCTCCCATTACCCATCTGTCAACATGCATAACATATGGTACTCAACAGCATGCAGTGCAGCTATAGTCAATCCATGCTAGCAATAGTATACATGTGTGTGGTGCATGGGCTGTGTTAGTAGGTGATGCCCCTTCCCCTGGAAAACACTGCACCCATGTACACAGTATTACTGTGTACCTGTTCAGCACCCTGCCATGTACTGTGCACCATACCTCACAGGTGTACACACCATTGCTGAATGTGTATTACTGTGTTAGTTTTGTCTGCTCTGCTGCTTACAGCCCCTATGTGTTTGTCCGACACATACCTGAGATGATATGTGGACAGATGTCATTCGTGAATGCCTGATGTCTGATTTACAGATTTCATCATCAGTGGTGCATGTATGACCAGTACGTTACAATTACACTGACAACCGTCAAACCTTACCTTGGGTATGGGGAGTGTACACACCCTTATTGATATGATGTCATCTTCCTTGATATGCCATGGGACCACATTACTGCATATGTTAACATTACATGAGCCTGATATATGACATATGTCCTGTACAATCAAATGCAGTATCAAACAAATGTGTTAGTTGTGCTGATGCTGATTGAGATGCATACACTTTGTGGGTGAATATGTGTGCAAGCCCTTATCATGATGGTTTGTTGCACCTACTGTTATGTGTTCTACAGCAGCCACTATTCCTGGCAGGGGTATACTAGCATGGGACATCTGCATTTGCCAGTATATGGTCAGTCTGCCCTACACATGTCCCTCAACTCTGCATGATTGCAAGGTCATCTCATGTGCACATCCCTTGGAGTTCACACACTGCCGTCACTATTGCTGTGGAGTCAGGTTTATGTCTGCCACAGTTCCTGACCCTGAATGTGTGCAGATGCAGCCATTTGTAGCATCCTTTGGTTCCCTGCTGCAGTGCACTGTTGTGTCATGATGACAACCTCTCCCCACCTTCAGCCTTTTTGCAGATGCTTGACAACTATGGTCTACACATGTGTGTCAGTTTGCAGTGTGCCAAACACTGAACACCACATGTAACAGCCTAGTCCCAGCTAATGGATGGCAAACACACAGGTGTAGATTGGCACTGGCATAGTACAGATGGGGCTGGTGGGCATGAGGTGGGGTAAGCTATTGGTTGTGCAACACATGTATCATACATAATACTGTCTGTAGGTTTCCAACGTGGTCTTGGTACACCACTTCACATTGTAACGCATGCCTTTTGAGGATCTCTTCTGTTATGCATACACTACCTGTTGAGAGGCCTGGCTGACATTTCCTGTGGTACAACTGTCACATCTGATTACCCTAACCCATGGGCCACACATTTGCAGAGTCAAGCCAATTGCTGACATGGATACTACACAGCCAGTACTTACTAGACATTCCTGCAACCCCCTCAGTGTTGTGGCATGCTACTAGGCAGCCTGCATAACTGGTTTGCTACATGTGACATCATCTGTCTTGGATGGCCATCTGTTTATTTCCTACATTATTCCTGTCTCACGCATCCTCACCACATACATGACTGTCTGCACTGT
Organism: Protopterus annectens; assembly: GCF_019279795.1. Taxonomy (NCBI): domain Eukaryota; kingdom Metazoa; phylum Chordata; order Ceratodontiformes; family Protopteridae; genus Protopterus; species Protopterus annectens. The sequence continues at coordinate 400,219,102 of NC_056737.1, read as the reverse complement.
TTGTCATGGTATATGCAAAGGTGAGGTATGGCTACATGTCCAAATCCTGGGTGCTACCTGTTGGGTATGGGGCGCATGCCATGGCATGTAAGATGTGTGCAAGCCACGGCTGCCTCTGTTGCAGGTAAGTGGGTACATTTGATGGCCAAACATCTTGGACAGCAGACCAATTTTTGGTGTGACGTTGGGAATGTGTACTTGCTGGAAGGTGCATTTTCATGACAAATGCATGCAGTCAGTACCTCAACAGCTGCTTCCACTATATTTTATCTGGAGTGTGTGCATACATATGCTTCCAGTGTTTGTGAAAGTATGTATTCACCATATTTGCTGTCCTAATATACAATTCCATATTACACACTCATTGCTTATGTTATGACCACATTGCAGGTTGTAAGGGTTGTGGACCACAGTATTGTGATATGCCGTAGTGTAGATCTCTAACAATTGCCATTGTAATACTGGTATATACACTGTTGTAGCACTGTATAAGGGTGATGTTTCACACGTCCCTACTGTAGGCCATTTGTCCCACCATTATGTTCATGTCTGTGCACACATTTTGCAATGACATGATGTTAGTTATATAGCAGGAGTCTGACATACCCTTCAGATCCACCATCATGGTGACCACTGTGATGCAGTGCAGTTAACAGCAACAATATGTGAACATGTATGGCATGCATTATGGGTAGGTGTGCTAAATGTGTGCATGGAATATACCATAGCCATAACATGACCAGTGTATTGGCAAACCTGAACAAGCACCATACTCACCAGCTACAGGCTGCTGCCTTGGGGGTATACCAGAGAGACCTACATAAGTGTGTGAGAGATGTGATGTCACTAGCTACAGCTGTGGCATTGGTACAGGATGGGTGCAGCATTATAGTACATAAACAGTACAAGCCCACAATACTACAGCTTATGCACATCTGTTTATTACTACTACACAACGACAGACTATATATATGTCATCTCACATATGCATGATCTAACTGTACAGATGCGGATGGATATGCAACAGTGGTCTACTGATGTGCTCTGTGGCCTTACCTGCATGCTCCTCTGCCATTGTGTGGATAGCATCCACCTCCACTATGCTCTCTGCCAGGTGTTGTGTGCAGGTGGGCAGGTGTCCCGAGGCTGGCAAGGAGCTTCTCAACATGTGTCAGGGGGGATGGATAGCATGACCCCCCCAGTTGCGAGCTGATCCCCCCTGACTGCAGCAGCACTCCGACAGACATTGTGAAGTAGGTCTGTGTAATGATGCTGCACCTGTTCATAACTGCAGTTATGCAGGCCATCATTTACCCTGTGGACAAGATCATTCCACAGGGTGGTCCGCTCCTACTGCTCATGAGCTGTGTGGCCAAACAACACCTGGTAGTGCTGCACCAGGTGTGTGATGATGACCTCATTCTCATCTGCTGTATAAACAGGAAGCCTCACATGGGACATCTTGTCTAAAAAATATAAAAATGGAAACAGGTCTGAGCACCTCATACAGCAAGGTTATCATAGTTCTTAATATACATTTCTGTTTCCTCCCACCATATCTGCAACAACAATCTGATCACACAACTCAATAGGTATGTCTACAGAATACCTACCACTGGGACATATATCATATTGTACCACATTTTGTGCTATGTTTTTGTAGCCATGTTCCCTCTGGGGACACTATCATTACTGGCCTGTTATGGACAATGTCACCTGCATGACATTGTAAGGCCCACTATGGTTCCATATATGCACATGGTCTGTTTGCTATATGATTGCTGCACATCTGTTGTTTTGTGTTATTGGGGATATCTATGCATGCTGTTGGACATGATCCGGGAATGTGTGGCCTATTACTACTCACATATGTTCTATAACAATGACACAATAGCATATTCAGGGAACAGTTGCCAGCAGAACCACTTCTCCCACCTCATCTGGCCATGTTACCAGGCCACATAACATGTAGGACCCACCCTGGGGCCTTCTTATCTACTGGTCCTGCACTATCTTTAGGTGGAACCACCTCAGGGTATGGTGTTTCCCCCCTGGAAGCACACACAGACATGATCCTGTCACCTGAGGTCAGGTCCAGGGTCTGGTACATAGGGAGCTCCACAGAGACTTGGGGATGTGCTACAGCACCTTGAGGCCCTCAGTGCACACTCACAGGGTCCACATGCTCCTCCTGCTCAGCCTCCAGCCCAGGCACCTTCAGTTCAGTGAAGCTGATGTTGTGACTGGCCATGGGTGGGGGGCCTTGTTTCCATTGTTTCCATATGGAGGCTCATGGGGTTCCACATCGCAAACAACACTCCCCATCCAGGGTGTTTACCCACAACATTTGTCATATACAGCCCCTGTAGGCTGTATTCTCTATCTTCCACCCCAACCCACCTCCACAAATATACCTGCTGTCCTTCCACAAATTCCCAATCCCACCTTCACAAACAAGGGCAATGTGTTTGTGAAGGTGGGATAACAATAAACTAAAATCTGACATTCACATATCCATGACCATAAAAAAAGTCCACTAAAAACTAGGAGCGTTATACAGAAATAAGCAACTTCTCACCAAAGCAGCAAAGATTTCAATAGCAAATTCCCACCTTATCTCCACCCTACTTTATGCCTCTCCAATATATACCAACCTAAGGCAATGCGATCTAAACAAGCTAGAGACCTGCTACAACAAAATCGCCAAATTCGCCACAGGGGCATCCTACCATAGTCACCACTGTCTCTCAATTGCCGAACTGGGCTGGCTAGAACTCCCTCATCTCCTTCAGTGGTATCAACTCTCACTCACCCACAAACCAGTAAACCATCTACTAAATGTCCCATCCCTCCAGAATCTACTCCAACCCTATTGCACCACCAGACCACTAAGATCCAGCAACAAAAATCACTTGCAGATCACTAAAGCCAATAACTCTGCTGGTGAAGCACTATTCTCTTGCACCATAGCCAAATTATGGAACTCCCTTCCACCCACAATTACCTCTGTACCATCATGCACCCACTTCAAAACTTTACTAAAAGCGCACCTAAAAACATGCTGGCTATGCCCTTGCAACTCCCACTCTAATATCACCCACCCCATCCAACCACTACCTTTCTTTCCACTCCACTAACTACCTTGATTATAGCAAACTCAGATGCTCATAAGCCTAGTACTTATTATACAGCAGGAACTTCTTATTGTAACATTTGTTAATGTCTGTTATGTACTTCAAAGATAAAGATTCTAGTTGTCTACTGATGTACTATGTTCTTCATCTGTAAATATGTTGTAAGTAATTGCTATGTTAAATTGTTAATCGCTATGTAATCCAATGTAACTACTGTCTGTTTATTTTAACTGTGGCGCTTTTCTCCCTGGGCCTCCGCTGAAAATGGACCTACGTCCAGTCGGACACTCCCGGTCAACAAATGTAAATAAATAAATAAATAAATAAATAAAGGGCAATGTGTTCCCAACATGGGGTTCACATGTGACATAACCATCCATTTTGCACACACTTACTGCTATATATGTTGTTGTCTTTTGGCAATTCCTGGTTAGGTGTTGCCACAGTGGAACTCCGGTCCGCTAATAGATTTTTACGGTACCAAGTTGCCAGCTCGACGTCCAACTTTCAATGAAGGCACACCATTCACACATGTCTTTCAAAACACCACTCGACCCGCGGGGAGGACATGCAGACTCCACACAGAAGGCAATCACCGCATGTGATATTCCCTCACACATAGCATGCAGCACTGTGATGCAAAACTAGGGGTATGTGCGTGTGTTTGTATATATGTAGACATGCACACACACATATATATATATATATATATATATATATATATATATATATATATATATATATATATGTGTGTGTGTGTGTGAATTGTGTGTGTATATATATATATATATATATATATATATATATATATATATATAAATACATATAGGTGTCTGTATATCTGTAGACATATATATATATATATATATATATATATGTATATATATATATATATATATATATATATATATACATACACAGACACACAGACAGACACACACACACACACACACACACACACACACACACACACACACACATATATATATATATATATATATATATATATATATATATATATATATATGGGGTGCATTCAGACATCAGACCCACACTCTCTAACTTTCCTTCCTGCACAGTTGCACTGTTCTGCCGTCCTACAGCACAGACAGGTGCCACATGTGGATACAACCTAACATTAGGGGGTATATATAGGGACAGATTGCAGGTAAGCCAATTACACACCTATGGTATTTCTGCATGCTACAGTACATGCTAACTTGACTGTCTTACAAGTGGTGGGCTCTGGAACCCACGTGTCCATCATAATTGCATTACTTCCACCACCAGCTATTGACCACACTAATATACATGTTTTGCATTACACAACACTCACTATGATGGCTTACATCTTGTCAATCAAATCTGATCTGTACAGTTGACAGGTATGGCCCACTAACCACGGGGACAGACACTATTGTCCATAGCAGTTGTTCAGCACGACATCATTACAACAACATCTGATGGCACATATAAATCATTCCACATCATCTATCCCATTATTATGGACCAAGGACTGCATTCAATTACATGCATATATACTTCACATACCTGCTGTGGGAATGATGTCTCTTCTGGATAGTTTGCTGGGTGGATGTGTTTTTATTTTTTTTGTTGTGTTTGTTTTTTTTTTTTGGCTTTGGCTTTCACTTCCTCTCGCTCTCTCTCTCTCTCTCTCTCTCTTTAGCTCAGTCTCTCTCCAGAAAATCGATTGAGCTGCTTTGAATAGATTGCAGCATGGCTTTTGTAGGTGATGCACATGATCAGGCGATGGCCTCTGCACCAATCAGTGTCCTCCACTTGCTACCTGCATGCAGCAGGGTCTATATTATATTCTCAAAAGCCGACAATGTTGAATCTGAAATTGTTGACACAAGAATAGCGAACGCTGAGAATATCGAATGTGTAAATGGAAATCTCTGTAAGGGGAGATTTCCATTTACTGCAATGTAGTGCAGTCTCAGAGTTGGTATATTTAAGTAGCGGGGGTGTGGGGATGCAGGGGGCCTTGCCCACCTGCTTAAACCCATTAGCGTACTTTTGCCTTTTTTTTTTTGGGTTGTTATTATCATTTCGATGGTTGAAGACATTGACCATATGGTGTCAATCATATGGCGTCAATGTTTTCAACTTTCAAGCTTATAATATAGAACCCCATGCAGCATGCTGTATAGTATTTCCAACTACCACTGTCATGGCAACCAACTACTATAAATCCCTACATCATGTGGGCATGGTCCCTTTACCATTCCTGTATGGAGGACATCCTTCCTGTGTGTGGGTAGCAGTGTTACAGACAGCAGGTAGCAATACCTCTTACAAGAGGACTTGCAGACTCAGGCCAGCTACATATTTGTATAAAGTTTCAGACCTACAGACAGTGTGAGTAGTGTTGAACAGAGGACAAACCACACAGGACCAAAATAAAGAATAAAAAGTTAGCGCTTTTGTTTACTAGGTTAGCAAACCTCTTCAGACAAAGACAATAATGGAAAATACAATTTATAATTTCAAAAGTAGTGACATAATTTCCTACACATTAAAAGACAAGCCTCAATTTAAATTAGTAGCACACGTACCAAGGACTAACAACAAATCTGTCCTGAAAATAATTATGCAAAAATGTAATTTGACAAGCCAATAATGAATATAAAAAGTATATATAAGTTGACAAAAAATGAAAAATTTTTTTAAAAAAAGAATATATATTAAAAAAGTACATATATATGCATGTGTTCATATATTCTTTAAAAATTTGTAAATTCAAAAAAGAAAGAATTACATATCCACCTCAAAAACAATAACCATAAAGGGGAACAATCAAATTAATAAAGTCATAAATAAAAAGTGTGCAAATGATGCTCTAACGCATTATGAGCCTTCAATTTTATAACACTTTTAATGGATACTGAATCATTCAGCCCTGGTAAAGTCAAAGCATTAAGCTTGAGTTGCCAAATCAGTTTCTTCTCATCCAACCTTAAATCCTTAGGCCCCCCTCTCATATTATCAAAAATTTTTACTATAACCCAAAATTTAAATTCATGGCTAGGAAAAGCATTAATGTGCCTAGCCAAAGCGTTATTCAAATTATTTTTCTCAATTGCATACAAGTGTTCGTAAATCCTGTTTTTAAGGGGTCTCTCTGTTCTTCCAACATAAAAGGCAGAACATTTCAAACATAATGCCAAATAAATGACCCCCCTTGTACTACAATTGAATTTACCTTTAATTTGGTATTTTTTATCATTAATAACAAAAAAAGAAGTGACATTAATGTATTTACACCAGCGGCAAGCTTCACATTTAAATATGCCGCAGTGTGGTAAATGGCATTTAGGAATACAATTCTCAAGAATACCTTTTAGGTTTCTACCCTTTCTAAAGACCACGAAAGGGAAATCCCCCATGTGCTTTCTAAGTAAAACATCATAAAAAAGAAAAAAAATATTTTTACAAATAATTGATTTCACTAAAGGGGTGTCAGTAGAAAAAGTAGTGATGAAACTTAATTTAGCTATATCTGTCTCCAGTGGGGAAAAGGGACCACTCATATCCACTGTGTTTACATCAAAATCTGTTATTTGTACATTATTATCAATCACATCTAGGTCAAAATGCCTGTTAGGCTGTCCAACATCTAAATCAATAGTGGTAACAGCATCATTACTGTTTAATAAAGGTTTAAAAAAAAACGGTTGATCTTTTTAGAGCAACTTCACCAATGACATCTTCGACTAATTTGACAAGATACCCATGGTTAATAAACATCTCCTTTACTAAGTTGCACTCAGTAAAGAATTCACATTCTAAAGAAACCATCCTTGCTGCCCGTACTAATTGACCCTTAATCACCCCCTTCTTCTGAAAGAAGGGGTGGCAGCTGGAAAAATGAAGGAATGTGTTTGAATAAGTGGATTTCCTGAATATTTTTGAAGTATACTTATTCAAACAGTAATTTTTGGTTAGGTCAACATCCAAGAAAGAAATTTTATCAGTATTAAATTCCCATGTGAATTCCAAAAAGTTGGTAAATTTGGTAATATGTTGAACAAAAAATTCAGCCGAAGGCCTGTCACCCCGCCAAAGTATAAAAATATCGTCCAGGTAACGGGTGTACCATGCAGCTATCTCCTGGAAGATTGCATCTTTGAAAAGGAAATTTTTCTCCCAGAAAGCCATAACTGTGTTGGCAAACGTAGCCCCACAAGGACAGCCCATGGCAACACCCGATCTCTGGAGATAATATTCATTATTGAATAAAAAATAATTATTGCTCAGAACCAATTCAAGCAAATAAATCACCAAATCAATACAAGAACCATCAATGCCTTTCTCCAATAAAAAATCTCTAACCCACTCACATCTGATGTCCTGTGGTATAGTGGTGTAAAGATCACAGACATCTATTGTAGGGAAGTTAAGGTTCTCCGAAAAGGGAAGTTCGTTCATAGCTCCTGAGAAGGCCCATGAGTCTCTACATATATGAAATTCATTTTTCAGGGCGTCCTTTAGCTTAGTATCAACAAATTTAGTGCAACCATAAGAAATGGATTGTCTTCCATCTATAATTGGACGAAAGGGAGGATTTGTCAAATTTTTATGTATTTTAGTCAAACCGAATAAGGTGAGAACCAAAGGTTGTGGAATAAGCAAAAAATTGAACAAGTCAAGGTCAATATGCACGTCAATGAATAAATCATTAATAAAACCTTTAATACTTTGGTAGGCTCCGTTAAATTCATTCAAAGATACTTTAACATAAGCTCCATTTGACAAAAGTGTATCAATTCTATTGTTATAATCTGCAATGTCCATAAAAACCAGCCCATCCCCTTTGTCAGGTTTCATGATATGGATGTTAGCGAACCTTAAGTCTTCCAAAACATCCCTTTCCAATTTGGATAAATTAAACAAGTCAGTGTTGCTAGATACCTTCTTGTTAAAAATACTTCTGAAGTCATTCTCACAAATTCTTTCAAACAATAATATAGAAGGGTGTAATGCAGGATTGAATACACTAGCAACTCTAAAATCCTTAGTCAGACTAGAGTTGTTCCCAAATAACACATTCAAATTAAGTTTATGAGTATAAACTTTTAAGTCTATCAAAGTCTTCGCTAAGTCACTTCTAGTAGAAGGGACAAAGGTTAACCCTTTAGCAAGAACTTCGATAAACAATGGACAAGGAACAAAGGAAGAAAAGTTATATATTTTAAAGTCCTGCATACTGTTTAATAAAACGTGAACAGGTAAATGTGGGCCAGCAATAAAAATAGGGTCTGTTTCAGAAGTAATGAGGGGAATTACCTCCTCCTCCTGTTCTGGCCTTTCTTTTTCCAAAATTGACGCTGTTGTGGGCGATTTTGTTGACCGCCAGTGTTGGATTTTTTGTTCCCCTGAAAACCCTGATTAGGGTTAGAATTATCTACATTGCTATTAATATTATTATTGTTAGCACTCGTACTCATAAGTCTGTTGGCCAACCTCTGACTTCTTCTAACAGGAGATACATTATTAGCTGTAGTACAATTACTTGATGTGTCATTATTATCAACATGTATAGAACTATCACCAGAGTCAGGTGAAGCTCCATTAAAACTAAGATTCGAATTAACACTCAAACTAGAAGGAGGTGGAGGATATGCCAGCCCTTTCCCATATGCTAAAGAGTCCCTACTGAGCTTTTTATTTTTGTTCTCCCTAATTTTAAGCAAAGCATTCTCAATACTACCGAAAATGTGCAAAAAGTCATATTTGTAACGCAAAAAATCACTGTCATTTCGAATGTTAGAATCTAAATCAACTAGTTCAACTTTTAAATTGTCCATCTGAACACAATCAACAGTTACATAAATTCAATTCCCTGTCGATCAAATAAACTTAATAAGTCCTTATGAAAAGTTGAATTAGGAATAAGACCTGTTGGAAAATGCCACTGTCTCAATCCTTTAGGCACTTGTTGTCGTTTAATGCATTCAGTTAAATACTGTACTTCAATTTGAAGTTTCTTGAAGCGAAACAGTTTAATGTCATAAACTTTAAGAAGATTTACTAGTCTATTTTTGTTGGTGTGCAAATTAACTAGATTATTGGCTTGTGCAGACCTGTTTGTTAAACAAGCTGGGTCATTAAAACAATCTTCCAAAAGTGTAAAAACAGATTGAGTACTTACTGCACTAGCAGCATTATCCGTTGTGCGAGAATGTCCATGTGAAGTACAAGGAATGACCGGAGAAGTAACTCCAGAACAAGGCAACGGACAAGAAGTAATAGTCCCCGGGAGTATGTTGACACAATCCTAAGGCATTTTCTGTCCCACCAGGGCCAGGTAGATTTGTTGAATTGTGCATCAGAGAAGAACCGGCACTTCCGGTAACTAGAGGCAAGACAGTAGCAACCTGGTTAGCAAGCATGTCAACTAGTTGCGACAATAACTCGAATAAAGCAGTTAATTTCCCCATGTTATTAGAATCCAAATCAGGCAGGGAATCCGCAGTATTAAATAACGGTTGAGATCCAATTGCAGCAGAGTCCTCCATAAAAAGAAACGACCAAAAAACAAAAAACTGGTAAAAGGCAAAACTGCAACTTTCCACAACAAATGAACAGAGGACAAACCACACTGGACCAAAATAAAGAATAAAAAGTTAACGCTTTCGTTTACTACGTTAGCAAACTTCTTCAGACAAAGACAATAATGGAAAATACAATTTATAATTTCAAAAGTAGTGACATAATTTCCTACACATTAAAAGACAAGCCTCAATTTAAAGTAGTAGCACACATACCAAGGACTAACAACAAATCTGTCCTGAAAATAATTATACAAAAAGGCAATTTAACAAGCCAATAATGAATATAAAAAGTATATATAAGTTGACAAAAAATGAATTTTTTTTAAAAAAAAGAATATATGTAAAAAATGTACATATATATGAATGTGTTCATATATTCTTTAAAAAAATGTAAATTCAAAAAAGAAAGAATTATATATCCACCTCAAAAACAATAACCAAAAAGGGGAACAATCAAATTAATAAAGTCATAAATAAAAAGTGTGCAAATGATGCTCTAACACATTAGAGCCTTCAATTTTAAAACACTTTTAATGGATACTGAATCATTTAGCCCAGGTAAAGTCAAAGTATTAAGCTTGAGTTGCCAAATCAGTTCCTTCTCATCCAACCTTAAATCCTTAGGCCCCCCCCCCCCTCATATTATCAAAACATTTTATATGTGTGTGTATGTGCAGTTACATAAATATCTATATTTATGTGTGTGTGAATGTATATATATATATATATATATATATATATATATATATATATATATATATATATATATGTTTCTGCATATATATGTGTGTGTGTATATGTATCTTTGGAATGTTTATTGCTTCCACATTGTACATTTGCTATGGTAGCCAGATTGTACTGCATGATATGTTATCGATACCACCCTGACATCAAACAGGTGGGATGGATTACTGTTAACGTCTTGTGGCCATGTTGTGTAGGGTCCTGAGTATGTGAGTTGCAACAGTTGGTATTCTGTTGCAGGGCAGATCTTTTTGGCTCTGGGGGAGGGGGTGATATCAATACTTACAAGAGATCTTTAGCTTGGGCCCCCTTACCCCCATTAATGATGCCTTTGGTCATATATGTGTTTGTTATGTTCTCTTTTATACCTATAGATATATATATCTGTATATATATATATATATATATATATGTATACACACACACACACACACACACGCACACACACACACATATATATATATATATATATATATATATATATATATTGATATATATATATATATATATATATATATATATATATATATATATATATATATATATATATAGAGAGAGAGAGACTATATATATATATACATATATATATATATATGTAGACATATATATCTATAGATGTATGCATATGTATATATAAATATATATATATATATATATATATATATAGATATATATATATAATTCCCCTTCACAAGATCCAGTTACTGAAAGCTCGAAATTCACAAGCTCGAGCCCAGAATCTCGAGCTTTCAGTAACTCGAAATCGTGAAGGGGAACAAAAACAAAGAAGAAACTGTTTCCTAAGGTTTTTGCAGGGGGGCAAGCCCCCCTGCACCCCCCACACCCCCATACTTAAATATATCAACTCTGAGATCGCACTTCAGTGGCGAAAAGGGAAATCTCCCATTCCGCGCTATATACATAAGCGCACAATGGGAGAATTTCCACTCCTCCGCTGAAGTCCGGTCACACCACTCGCACATGAAACCAGGAATGATGCAGGGGTACCTAGCTCCCTACATACACGTAAGTATATCTCTGTTTTTTTTTACTTTAAACACTTCCCTTCACGATTTCGAGTTACTGAAGGCTCGAGATTCTGGGCTCGAGCTTGTGAATTTCGAGCTTTCAGTAATTGGATCTTGTGAAGGGAAACCATAGATATATATGTATAGGTTACTTAGGTTCATAGGTTCATAGGTAGGTACTTGGCTATTGGCCCTAAGGCCTATACAAGCCTAGCCAAAAACGTACCCTGGTTTTCTCCACCCAAGAAAATTATTTTCCTGTGCCCCTGTCAAGCAGAGCCACAGAAGTGATCCTCAGGGTGAATTTCCTATTACCCATCCATTCATCAAGATTTTTCTTGAAGAGTGCTAATGAGGAGCGCTGTTTGACATAGATAGGTAGTCTGTTCCAGAGTATGGGAAGTCTCTGGGATAGTAATCTATCCTTCCAGCATGTTCTGTTTATTGTGGTGACAAGGTTTAGGTCCCTAGAGTATGTAGCTCAGATGGATTGGGATTTTTTTAAGTGGAGCATTTCCAGCAGGTCTGGGTTTGACATAGCTTTGTATGTTAGGCAGAGATCACCTCTGAGTAGGCGATATGCGATGGAGTAAAGCTGGAATTTTTTGAGACAGTCTGCATAGGTCATCCGTTTGAGGCCAGTAATTCTCTTTGTGAGGTATTTCTGCGGCCTTTCCAGTTGTTGTAGATGTCTTGTGAGGTACATACCAAAAGGGGAGTTTTACTCTATAATGGGTCTAATGAGTGATGAGTAGAGGGGAACAATTACCTCTTTTTTTCTGGATGAGAAACCTTTTATGATAAGGTGTGACACATAGAAGGATTTCCTGACCACTGTGGCGATGTTATTATCAAATGAGAGACTACTGTCCACCTGTATCCCAAGGTCTCTTATCACACTTTCGATGTTAAGTAGACTACCGCCTATGTGGTAGTTCATGGGTACATAGTTTTTACCAAAGGGGACGACAATGCACTTTTTGGCATTGAGCTTGAGGCCATGGCTTTGACACTGGGCATCTGTCTCAGTGAGGCTCTTTTGTAGGATGTCCACATCGTTAGGAGTTTCAATTATGGCTCCTAGTTTGCAGTCATCTGCAAACTTAGTTAGCCAAAAACCTTCTGTGTTAGCCTGTACTTCAGAGAAGTAGATACCAAACAGGAGAGGACCCAGGACTGAACCCTGTGGTACTCCACTTGTCACTGGTCTGAAGTCTGATTTGGAGTCTGCTACTTTCACAGTGTGGGTTCTGTCAGTAAGCCAGTTGGCAACCCATCTTGTGACATAGGGATTTATACCTAGTTTAGTGAGTTTATCTATAATTCCAGAGTGGGGGATGGTGTTGAATGCCTTGGCAAGATCTAGATAGGCTGTGTGAACCACCTTACCCTCATCTATGGCTTTGGCGACTGCTTCAAAGAAGTCTATCAGGTTTAGGAGACATGATCTGCCTTTTACAAACTCAAACTGTGTGGGGTCCAGAGTTTGGAGATCTCCAATGTCTTTGTTTATTAGTTCCATGATGATATGTTTCATGGCCTTGCAGACCAGGCTCGTCAGGCTAATGGGGCGGTAGTTCCCAGGGTCTGTCATGGCTCCAACTTTGTGGAGTGGGATAACTGTCACGGTGCACCATTCAATGGGCACAAAGCCTGAGGTGAGGCTATGACTGAACATGGTACTTAGGTGGGGTGCCAGTTCATTCTGTAGTTCATGTAGAAGGCAGCCTGGGATGTTGTCAGGTCCCATGGATGCTGTGTTCTTGGCTTTGGAGAGTGAAGTTTTTACTTGTGCAGTCATGATTACAGGAACTTTGCATTCTTTCGGTATAGAGATGGGCCCTTTAGGGGGTGAGAGGTGGGGAAAGTTAGCACTGAACCTAGCTGCCAGGATGTTGGCAATATCAGTTGGTTCTGTATATTTAGTGCCACTGTGCTGTAACTCAGAGCAGATCTGAATGTTGCCATTGAGATTCTTGACATAGCTATAGAATGCTTTGTGGTTGCCTTTAGAATCAGTGGCAATTTTGTTTTCATAACTAGCTTTGGTGGATTTTATGAAGGATCTCAGCTTCTTACTGAGGCTGACCAGGGAGTTCCTCCAATCATGGGATTTTACTCTTTTTTGCAACAATTCTTTCTTCTGTTGTAGAGTTTGTTTATGGCAGAAGACCACCAGATTGGCTTCCTTTTTTTGGAGGATAGCATCTTGGTTCTGTTAGGTATAGCATGATCCATGCACTCGTGTAAGTGCTTATAAAGTGCATTTGTGTAGGATTCAGCAGTTGTACCTCTATTGTCCATCTGCATGAGTGTCGTGAAGTTTGCCACTTCTGTCTTAAGAAGCGTGAAGTTGGCTTTGGAGTAATTTTTTATGGTTGTTTTCCTAATGGGGGTTGGGAGCAGGATGTGGGTGTCTAGGGTGATTAGCTTGTGGTCAGATCTGACCAACAAGGAAATGACCTCTGGTGTGGAACACTGGTTACCCATGTTGGTGATGACCAGGTCTAGGATATTGCTGCCCCTGGTGGGGATGTGGATAAGTTGATCCAAGTTGTTGGAATTGATGAATTCCAGAAAACGTTGAGCAAAAGGGTTGGTACATGAGTAGTTTTCCCAGTTAATGGTGGGGTAGTTGAAATCCCCCATTATTAGGGTGTTAGGTTGTACCCTAATATTTTCCAGTGTATCAAGAAAAGAGGAGTGGGAATCCTGGGGCATGCTGGGGGGTCTGCAGCAAGCTACAATCTGGATTGCGGTCTTGCCCAAAGTTAGTTGAACTTGGATAATCTTGGATGCATTATGCTGAGCAACTAGCTTGGAGGTGTGGATATCCTTAATGAATATGGACACATCTCTGCCTTTAGTGTTTTGGTCCAGGTTAGGTGGCCGAAAGGTGTGGTATGAATTATATATAGCCTGGTAATGCATGGAGTGCTCTCTGATGCTTTGAACCAGGTCTCTGTCACTGCACAGATGTTGATGTTCTCCAATTTAAGGAGTGCCTCGAGTGACTGCATTTTGAGGTTTAGACTTCCAGCATTGAGCAGCATTACCCATAGATTTTTCTGCTGCTTAAAAGTGCTTACTCCCACTTACCTCCGCACTAATTTCTTTAAAAGAAATGAAAAATGGTTGATAGGAAAGTTGTGAAAAAGGGGCACAAAGAGGTAAAGACAGTAGGGAAAATGTCTAGGGATGTGCAGGATGGGTGTAGGGAAGGTCCATAGCTGCCCATTTCTTCTACAGCAACAGCTGTGCATATGCACTTATTTGGAGGTTGATTTGGACACTCATACCCCTGAGAGAGGTGTGAGCACAACAATAATATATTGTGAAGCCAATTAGACCAGATTACATGCCTAGTGGACACATGTGAAATTGATAGCTCTGTATGGGACAAGATTTTTTTTTGGGAACAGATTGCCTTTTTCTTTTTTTTTAAGGTGAGAGTGGGATGTTGAGGAGGGATAGTAGGTATATTTGACGAGATAGGTTGGGTAGGATAACAGACAAGACAGACAAGACAGCATACAGGGGCGGTATATGACACATGTGGGGGGTAAACACCTTGGATGGGAAGGGCTGTTTGGAAGTCAGAAGCCCATGAGTCCCCTAGTGGAAACAGTGGAACTGAGGTCCCCACCCATGGGCAATCACCACTGCACCTTCATGGCCCCAAAGGTGGTTGTGCTGGAGGCTGAGTAGGAGGGGCAGGCTGACCCTCTAGTTGCACCATGCGGCCCTCAAGCCAGTGTAGCAGATCTCCAAACTTTCTGTGGAGCTCGCTATGCACCAGACCCCACACCTGGTGATGAGTGACAGTGTCCTGTCCACGCCTGCTCACAGGGGGGACGGGCCCCATCCCCTGAGGTGGTTCCACCCAAAGGTGGTGCAGGACCAGCAGACAAGGAGGTCCCAGGATGGGCCCTAGATGTGCTGCTGCCCGGTGCCATGGTTAGATGAGGCGAGAGAGGTGGATCCACTGGGACCAGCCTTCCCAAACGTGCTATGGTGTTTCAATTTTACAACATATGTGGGTTAGTAATAGTCAACACATTCCAGGATTAGGTATAACAGCATGCATAGATATTCCCATTAACTCAAAACACCAGATATGGAACAGCTGCATAGCAAACAGAACACATGCATATATGGAACCACAGTGGCCATTACAACAGCATGCAGGTACATTGATGGCAGCATGCCACCAATGTGGGACTATTTCAACATGGCACATGCATAGAAACAAATTTAAATATTTATCAAACAATAGGACATATGTCCCAACAGTAGATTTAATAGTGCACATACTGATTGAGTCCTGTATTTAATTTATTGTTGCAGATATGGTGGTGGGGGGAGATGTCAATTAACAACTTGTATATCCCTGTAGTTCTTACTTTCCTAGTCAGTGCTGTGATCTGTACCTTACAGGTATTATTACAGTACTCTATGGCCTTAGTTTGGACAGTGGTATGGATGTAGACAACTATATACATGAACTGAGTTTTACCTCCAGTATATACCTCTTACTTGGTATACCTGTGAAGGTATTGTTTGTTAACACTACCTGACTGTTTCTAAGAATATTCCCAGATTCCAGGTTGATGTTATACACATACCTGTCCATTTCTTATTGCACACACTCTGGGAATTTCTTGACAACATGCAGGTGAAACCAGGATATATTTTGACTATTGCCCTCATAAACCTTTGGTGAGTTGTACAATGACAGGTTTGTTTTCATAGACATTTTCCAAATATGTACAGGCCTGACAGTCAGTTATATGACATTAAATGTTGCCTACATATCAGAGATTAGCATGCTGATATGCCAGGGGGACAGGGTAACAGCCAGCAGATATTGGCCAATTAACTGGACATTCTGGACAAATCTGTACAGTTGAGGGGATTTTTCATACAGCTTACTACCACTCCCGGGATTCGAACCATGGCTGTGTCTGCTAAAAATAAAACAGTGTACATCACAGCTGAGTGTGCTATATAGTTAGTGGTGTGTATCACTTTTCTGATTTCTGTCTATAAGTCTCCTGTGGTTTTACAATCTGACCTTGTAATTACAACACTCTTATACAGGGTTTCCTAGACAGTTTTATTATGTAGCACAGTGTGGATGGCAGTGATGAGTAATACCTTATTATCCAGAGAAACTGCAACACTAACAATGCCATACAATACCAGAGTAAACAGTACCAGTCCAGGATTTCAATATTTTATTTCTAGGCACTGTTTTCGTATCTGACAGACCTGTGGGGGGAATGTTTGTTAGCACTACCTGAATGTTGCCACACATATTACCAGATTTCACATTATTATTATACACATACATCTCACTCTGTTACTGCACACACTCTGGTCATAGCTTTAGAACATGGGGGTGGAGATGGGACATACTTTGATTATTACACTCATAACATTTTGGTGAGTTGCTAGAGTGACAGGTTTGTTCTTATAGATATATTTCTGTCAGTTATGATGTCTGACAATCAGTTGTATGTCATTATTTGTTGCCTACACTTCTGGGATCATCCCACTGATTTGCCAGGGGGACAGGCAGCGGATATGGGCAAGTTAACTGGACATTTTGGACAAATCTGTACAGTTGTGGTTTATGATTCTGCATACAGCTTACTACCACTCCCAGGATTCAAACCATGGCTGTGTGTGCTAAAAATACAACAGTTCACACCTCAGTTGAGTGTGTTATTTGGATTGTGTTGTCTATCGTTTCACTATTTTCTGTCTAAATCTCTCTCAGTTGAACAATATGTCCTCTTGTGATTACAACAGTTATATACAGACATTCCTACACATTTTATTTTTGTAGCACAGTGTGGGTAACAGTGCTTAACACAACAGTACTATTACGAGATTGCAACATGACATTACCATATGATACCAGAGTAAACACAAGCAGTCCAGCAGTTAGACCTTAATTGTCAGGGTGTTAACCTTTTATTTACATACAACCTATATGAGACTCTTCCTGCCATATTGTCTGGTGTATTCAGTACATGCCATACACAATACAGGTTTATACTGGCAATTAACTTTCTACTACTTTTAGATTTATTTCTTATGACAGTACATGCAAGAGTATTACTAACCTGTCTCGTGAAGCAACCTCTGCAATCTACAGGCATGGGCTTCCCAGTTCACAGCCCATTTGTCTGCCGCTGTCAAAGACATAAGAGGAATATTTAGCCATACCTATCCATAATATACATCAGCAGGCAATTATTACACAGGTAGTAGACTGATATTTACACATGGCTGGGACATCCCCCATCCTCCTAGCCCCTTGGATCTACTGATCCAAGAGTTTCCTCTTTCTCCACTTCAGGTCAGCATAGTGATGCCTGACCTGCTCACCAGTTCGAGGTATGCCAGTGGCACTGGTGAAGTCACGGGTGAGATGGCCCCAGGCTTTTGCTTTATATTGGGAACCCTGGTACTTGCCCTGCAGCAGTCTCTGGTCATGGTATTTAACAAGGAGTCCTCCCATTACTTTGGACTCCTGGATGCCCCAGCACTGTGCCCGAAAGCGCACTCCTTCTCCCACACTGGTCATAGTGCCTACAGGAGGAAGTTGCAACCAGTTATGAGATGTATTCCCACCTGTTAGGTTTAAATAGGGCCGATTTCTCACACTTTGCCGTGATTGGATGGTTTTGAAAATGCTAAGCTATGGGCAAACCTGCTTACCTAAGGCTGACATTGCTTAAAGGTGTATACCAATGGGCAAACTGATTTAGCTGGCCTACACATTGTTTACATCTAGTAAGCTGGGCTGTGCAATGCTTAGTGTTGCTTAATTTTTAATTTGCATACTATTTGCTGTTCGGCATTGATTTATTATTCATTACATCTTATATATGTGTTTGGTATACATGATTCATGTGTATTTACACTGTATGGGGTCCTTGTGTTTATTAGGGGATTTCAACACTTTATTACAATGACACCTCACATCTGGACTTAATACAGTACTCCAGTTCACATATTTATGTTATGTAGTAGGTTATACAACATAAAACTGTATATAGATTCCTTTCAAATGTTAAGTTTGATTTTCCTATTGTAAGGATCTGTTTTGTGATACCTCAATCTTATGTACTGCTGTGATGGCTTACTGGCTGACTACAGTGTACAGGGTCCTGGGTTCAAGACCTGCAACGAGGGCTGTTTATTTTGTTGCTGGGCAGAACAGTGGTTGTTGGATACAGAGTGATTAAGGCACTTTTAAGCAATTGTAAGTGGGTTTGCGCAAGTTTGCATGAAGGTAAGCAATGCTAACTTCCAGTTAAATATGTTTACAGAGAGTTAGCTTCAATATTGCTTAACCTGTGTGCTCATTGCTTACCCCTGTGCAAACAGGCTTATACCCACTTACTACTGCTTAAATATGCTTATTCCCACTTACTACTGCTTAATAGTGCTTACTCCCACTTACCCCAGCACTAATTTAGACAGAAATGTAACATGGTTCTTGGGAAGGTGGTGGATTTGGACACTTTATGGTTTTATCATTCATTACATAGTATACCTTTGATTTGTATCCCTGATTCATATGTACATATACTATATGGGTCACTTGTGTTTATCTGTGGATTTTACAACATTATTACAATGACACCTCACATCTGCATTTAATACAGTACTCCAGTTCACAAATATATGTTATTTAGTAGGTTATACAACAAAAAATATTGTTCATAAAGTGATTTGACATGGAAAATGGAATGCACTGGAGTGAGACTAGAACTGGGAATGACTGCTCATAAGGAGAATGCTCTGATCACTACACTATTGTAGTACTGCTTCATTTGCATATATCTTAATATTTATCTTCTTGTGCCATTAAGCTAAGCAATGGGCAAACCTGCGTACCTACGGTTAAATTTTATCTGTTTGATAAAAAAAAAAAAAATTGTTTATATTATATTGCTCTTATAAACTTGGGGGGGAGTGTTGCTGGAGGTATGCAATCTCCTATGAGTGATCTCCCTCATTGTAATAGCTAAACTGCAGTTCTTGACTGCAGGGCATGTATATTGTGAGAGCTCTGCTCTCAGACATGCCCCCTGCACTCGTCCATGCTCCGTGTCTATTTAGGAGCTCAGGCAGCATGCCTTCATTAATATGCATGGCACACTGCCGTGCTGCTCCTAAACAGTTGCTTCCATGCGGGACTAATCTATTCCTGCATGGAAGTTTACTGAATCCGGGGTGCTGTCTTTACATATCATTCTTCCCTGCTTTTATAATCTTTTCTGTACCGTTTACTCATTCTTCCTTTTCCTTTATGCTCCATCTTTGTCATTATGACATTCTCTAGTCTTAATCACTAACGTACTATTCCCACATCAATCTAACTTAGTCAAGTTTTAGGCTGCAAAAATATTGTCAGAGCCTCATATGTGTATCTTTCCCATCTCCCTTTTTGGGGATTTTTCAAATCTTCTTCTTCTTGTAAGCCTCATGTGTTTTCAGCTTACTACCATATTATATCAGTTTTGTCTCCCCTTATTATCAGGTTTCACTCTGCAGATTTTAACCAGTCATTTCACTTCCTTTCTCCAGTTTTTGTTCATCAGTTCTTCTTTCTCTCTCTCTCTAGTCCTCCAGTGAAAATAATTCATGCCCACATGCCCAAATAATGTGGGTCTCTAACTATTCTGCCAGTTTTATAGTATTTGGTCAGGACTTCCTTGTTTGTAGTAAAAGCTGCTATACATAGAAATTGCAAGTCTTATGTGGAGTGTAGTTTTCTGTTCAGGAGCAACACTGTTGGTTTAGTATTTGGTGGATATGTGTAGAGTATTATGCTAAGCAAATAGAAAATTACCTGTCTTGTTTTTCAGGCCTTATCATGGGTATTCATTTTGTTGTCAGTTTTCTCAAAGGTTCATGCACATTTTCCATCCTTTCTGTCTGTGCCTGGATGGATAGCCGTACATATGACATACTTAATACCATTTTGTTCCACAAATGTCTAAAATACTCTACTTTAAAATGCCAGAAATTCTTAATAATTTGATTCCAACTATTGATTGCAAAGATTGTTCTTAGTAATCATATTAGTGTGCATGTTTTCAGTGGCAACAAATCAAGAAACTGTACAACAGAAAAATAAAACACTAAATAAACTGCATAAAATAATTAAATGTTAAAACTGGTATAAACATAAGATGAAGAGCTCTAAAAATTATCAGTATGGCAGAACTGAGCAATGATACAAGATTAAATCATTAACAAAGCTTTGTTCAACTAAATTGAAGACATGAAGGTCAAAACCCAGCAATGTGATACATTGATAAGAAATAGAATACTTTACAGACTAGAAATGGAGTTCAAACTGAGGGATAGCCCATGCCATATGAAAGAAGATATGCAAACAGTTTAGAATAAAAACAAAAAGTCAAGAACACAAGCTCTGTGACACTCAGTAAAATCCCATGGCTTTCCTATGTGCAATCAAAAGCAGGATAAGACCTATTGCATATTTTAATAGACTGCTAAAAGAATGGCATGTACTGGAAATGTGACAACCAATGATGATTCCCATTCACAAAAGGGAGTTCATTTGGATCCAGATACTTACTGACCTGTCTGTCTAACATGCCTACTTTTCAAAGTATTGGAAAGGGTGGTCATGGATTTCATATGCAAAGAGATGAGAGATGGGATGTTCACATACTGATTACTGCTAGAATAGCCTTAGCTATTAGGATTACATCCTATATAGGATATAACAGCCGGACAGCTTCCAAAGTTTCAGGGCACTTTCCAGTCACTCAAACTGTCAGGCAGCTCAAGCTGAGCTGACTAAAAATACAGGTTTGGGTACCATGCCCTTCAGAGCTTTCCTGCTGTTGAACAGTATGCTCCTCTGAGGCTTTCGAGGATCGATGGTCGACTTCTGCAAATAAGTTCAGCTTGGTGAAAAACCTTCAACTTTATAGAATTCATTCTTTTACTGTACTTTCCTGTTTAGGAAAGTTATTTTTAAGCCAGGAGTGTACATTTTAATATGCTGTCATGAGATTTAACTGTACTTTTGAGCGGGAGTGCTTTTTTTTTCCTGTCAGTTTAAAAGTTGTTTAAAGTAATTGAAAAACACTTTTTTCTATATAGAAACTGTGTTTATTTTACTATTTGGGGCTGGCAAAATGTATCTAAGGGCTTTTACTGTGTTTCTGGAGAAAAAGTGACTTTTAAAGAGTTTACATTTTTACCATCTTTTGCTGCTTATTTCCTCTGGGTAAGATTCAACATATTTGGCTTGACCATGCAACAAACTACCGGTCCCATGGTCAGTCCTCCTTCTAGACACAAAAGAAAAAGTTAAGCAAACAGCCTTTGATGCACTGCAGGCCAGACATTTGCATAAATCACATTCAGGCGACTCTGCAATGGCCATAGCTTCTTCCTCAGACAACTCATCTTTCATCCCAGATCCCTCTGGTGTAGCACCTACAGCCACTATGGACCGAGGGTTAGCCACATACTCTATGGATGTTGGGGTCCCTTCAGTGGCAAGGGAGAGCCACTCTTTTGGTCCTGGGAAGAGGAGCAAGGAAGGATTCCCTGTCAGAATATTGTGCCTGTTAATAACACTGTTGCACACATTTTTTTCCTGTCAAAAAGAAAACTAACTATATATCTTCTCTTCCTCAAATTTCCTTAGACAGAAGTAGTTTACTGGGTCTGGCTCCATGTTTAATTCTGGCTACTGATCATTCTTATAGTAATAAAAGAAGCGTACCAGGACCAGGACAAATCCAAAAGTTGTATGACATATAAAAGTCAAAGATGTCCAGTAGGCTGAAGCTGTTGTATAAAAAATATATACTTTAATAAAATAACTTTACCCTACTGTTAACTGGGAAAACTACTCAAGTACATACTCCCAGGTCCAGCGCTTCCTGGAATTTATCAACTGAAATGCCCTGGATCAGCTGGTAAACTCCCCTACCAAGGTGAAAACATATTGGACCTGGTCATCACCAACATGGGCGACAGGTGTTCCACACCAGAGGTCAACCCGTCACTGGTTAGATCAGACCATAAACTAATCACTCTGGATGTCCACACCACACCTTCAACCAAGGAAATTACAGTGAAAAACTTTTCTATAGCAAACTTCACCTTACTTAAGACAGAGGTGGTAAGTTTCACAGCCCCTATGCTAAAGGATAACAGGGTCCAAGATGCAGGAACCTTTACAAATGCACTCTATGAGCACCTACAAGGATGCATGGATCGTGCCATCCCTAGCAAAAGCAAGACTCACTCCCCTAAGAGAAGAAAACCAGTCTGCTGGACCCCTGCCATAAACAGGCTATACAACAGAAGGAGGAAACTAGTTTAGCAAAAAAGCAAATCCCAAGAAGGAAAGACATCCCTGATCAGTATCAGTAAGAAACTAAGGTCCCTCATAAAATCCTCCCAGGCTAACTTCGAATGAAAAATAGCCAATGATTCGAAAGATAAACACAAAGCCATCTTTAGCTATGTCAAGAATCTAAGTGGCAACTCGCAGATATGCTCTGAGCTAGTGCAAAATAGCACAAAATATACTGAACCCACTGATATTGCCAACATCCTGGCAGATAGATTCAGTGCAAACTTCACCCCCCCCGACCCCCAAAAGAGCCCACAACAATACTGGAAAAGTGTAGTGTCCCAGAAATCACAGACACACAGGTGAAAATAGCCCTTTCAAAAGCACAGCATCAATGGGGCCAGATGGTTTTCCAAGCTGCATCTTGCATGAACTACAGAACAAACTAACCCCCCCACCTAAACACACTGTTCAACCTCAGCTTCTCCACAGGCTACGTGCCCATAGAATCGAGCACAGCAACGGTTATTCCGCTCCGCAAAGGAGGGGCCACAACTGACCCTGGTAACTATCGCCCCATAAGCCTGACTAGCCTGGTCTGCAAGGCTATGGAGCGCATCATCATGGAGCTCATTAACAAAGACATTGAGAACCTCCAAACACTTTACCCGACCCAGTTCGGCTTTGTTAAGGGCAGATCATGCCTACTAAACCTGGTTGACTTCTTCGAGACAGTCACCAAGGCCATAGATGAGGGGAAGGTAGTTCACACAGCCTACCTTGACCTCGCCAAGGCTTTTGACACCATTCCCCACTTGGGAATTATGGAAAAGCTCACCAGCCTGAAGATAAACCCCTACATCACGAGATGGGTTGCCAACTGGCTTACAGACAGAACACACACAGTAAGAATAGCGGGCTCCAGGTCCGACTCTAAACAGTCACAAGTGGTGTCCCACAAGGCTCGGTCCTGGGACTCCTACTGTTTGGCATATACTTCTCAGAAGTACAGGCAAACACAGGAGGACTATAGCTAACCAAGTTCATCGATGACTGCAAACTGGGAGCCATAATTGACTCTCTGGCTGACACGGACATTCTCCAAAAGGGCCTTAATGAGACAGACACCTGGTGTGAAAGTCATGGTCTGAAGCTAAATGCCAAAAAATGCATAGTCATCCCGTTTGGGAAAAACAAAACACCCATGAATTACCACATAGGTGGCAGCCCCCTTAATACAGAAGAGGTAAGAAGAGATCTGGGGACCCATGTAGATAGTAATCTCTCCTTTGACAATCATATTGCCAAAGTAGTTAGGAAATCCTTCTATGTAGTCCATCTAATTACAAAAGGGTTCACATCTAGAAATAAAGAGGTTATAGTGCCCCTCTACTCGTCACTCATCAGACCCATCATAGAGTACAATGCCCCATTTGGGATGTACCTCACAAGACACTTCCAACAGCTGGAAAGACCACAAAAGTACCTCACCAAGAGGATTACTGGTCTCAAACATATGTCCTATGCAGCCCGACTGGAAAAACTCCTGCTGTACTCTGTGACATATCACTTACTCAGAGGTGATCTCTGCCTAACTTACAAAGCCATATCCAACTCAGAATTGATGGACATGCTCCACCTAAAGAAATCTAAGTCACTGCGAGCCACTTGCTTTAGTGAGCTAAACCTCAGCACAACAATAAATAGAACATGCTGGAGGGATAGATTCCTGTCACAGAGACTCCCTATGCTTTGGAACAAAATTCCTAACTACATTAGGCAGAGCCCCTTACTAACACTCTTCAAGAGAAACCTTGACGAGTGGATGAGTAACAGAAAATACACCCCGGGATCATTTCATTGGCTCTTCTTGACAGACGCTTAGTTAATTAATCAATGGGGTGGCGAAAGCTGACACACTGTGGCTAGGCTTATAAATGCCCTCGGGCAGATAGCCTAGTACCTGCCTATGAACCTATGAACCTATAACAAATAAAAACAGGAAAGCGCTTTTGCAATATTATCACTTCTTCAGACCATAAAACATACCCTCCAACAAAGCATTTACAAACAACCCTTTGGCCAGTCAAAATGAAAATGTTAGTCATATGACATTAATCAGTGATTTAGACCTCTTCTTTTTAAAGCAGACTTTAAAGAAATAGCACTGTTGAGTCCTGGAAACACATCTGCTCTACAGTCTAAGATCCATTTCAACTCCAAAAATTCAGTCTCATTATTGACATCACCTTCCCTAATGTTAATATTGAATTGCTGCAGAACTAAAAACTCAAATTTGTGAGTGTTATCAAAATCTAACACATGCTTAGCTAGTGCATTATTGGATTTTCCATTTCGTATATCATTATTATGTTCGAGTATACGCTCCTTAAGGGCACAATTTCTCTTCCTTATGTAGAGCATTTCACGTGCTATGCATTGTGCCATGTAAACAAGATTAATACTGTTACAGTCTGCATAAAAACGAAAGCTGATGTCTTTAGATATTCTAGGATGAATGATGGAAGTGGTCGACCAAATAAACCTACATGCCTTGCATGACTTATAGGCATAAGTGCCTTGATGTTCAGACTGTGTCCTAGTAGGCCTGGATTGTTTATAACATAGGCGCAGTTTTAAAGTTTTATTATTCCTAAAAACAAATTGTGGGGTGTCACCAACAACCTTTCTTATATTTTCAACCGTCATTAAAATTGGCCAATTCTTCTTCATAATGTCACATACAACATTAATATTGTTAGAATAAGTTAAAACCATTCTATTTTTATCAGACTTATTAAGTGGTCATGAATTAGTTTATTGTATCTCAGGCTTCTTAGAAAAATAAGGTGCAACTCTTTTCATACTAACTTCTTCTATGGCCTGCTCTATTACTCCTATGCTGTATCCCCTTTCCAATAGTTAGGGGTTGATAATGTTAGAATGTTCTTTGTATCTGAGATGACATTCTTGAATTTCAGGATAGAACTTATTTGTGCCTTATTACAGATGATTTTGGAAAATAATATCTTTTCATTTGAAACTGACTACTTTGTGCTGAAACTAGGGGTGGCTATGGGGATAGTGTGTGCTAACTCATATGCCAACCTAGTTCTTGCTCAGTGGGAGAAACAGTCTGTTTTTTCTAACATTTCATTTGTTAATTATGTGAAGTTCTACAGACGTTTTGCAGATGACATCTTTTTTGTTTGGCAAGGGCCCTCCCATATTTTAGATCAGTTTGTTGCCTATTTGCAGAACACGACATCCTATCTTAGTTTCACTATGCATAGCTCTGTGACATGCATTGAGTTCCTGGATATATTCATTAACATTGATGATTTAGGTGCCTAATCCAACAGTATGTATAGGAAACCCTGTAAGACAAATAATATTTTACATAATACGAGCATGCATCCCCAACACATTGCTAGAAATGTAGTTAAGAATCAAGTTTTTAGATTAATGCATCTACCTACTGATGCTTCATCCTTAAGCAGAGCCTTAGATACTTTATGCATTGAACTACTGGAAAGGGGATACAGTACAGAAGTAATAGAGCAGGCCATAGAAGAAGTTAGTATGAAAAGAGTTACGCCTTATTTTTCTAAGAAGCTTGAGACACAACAAACGAATTCATGACCAGTTAATAAGTTTGATAAAAATAGAATGGTTTTAACTTATTCTAACAATATTAATTTTGTATGCGACATTATGAAGAAGAAATGGCCAATTTTAATGCCGGATGAAAATATAAGTAAGGTTGTTGGTGACAACCCACAATTTGTTTTTAGGAATAATAAAACTTTAAAACAACTCCTATGTTATAAACAATCCAGGCCTACTAGGATACATTCTGAACATCAAGGCACTTATGCCTATAAGTCATGCAAGGCATGTAGGTTTATTTGGTCGACCACTTCCATCATTCATCCTAGAATATCTAAAGACATCAGCTTTCATTTTTATGCAGACTGTAACAGTATTACTCTTGTTTACATGGCACAATGCATAGCACGTGAAATGCTCTACATAGGGAAGACAAACCCTACCCTTGAGGAACGTATACTGGAACATATTAATGATATATGAAATGGAAAACCTAATAATGCACTAGCTTAGCGTGTGTTAGATTTTGATAACACTCACAAGTTTAAGTTTTTAGTTCTGCAGCAATTCAATATTAACATTAGGGAAGGTGATGTCAATAATGAGACTGAATTTTTGGAGTTAAAATGGATCTTAGACTTTAGAGCAGATGTGTTTCCAGGACTCAACAGTGCTATTTCTTTAAAGCCTGCTTTAAAAAGAAGAGGTCTAAATCACTGATTAATGTCATATGACCAACATTTTCATTTTGATTGGCCAAAGGGTTGTTTTTAAATGCTGTGTTGGAGTGTATGTTTTATGGTCTGAAGAAGCGATAATATCGCAAAACTGCTTACTTGTTTTTATTTGTTATTTTATTCAAGTATATATTTTTTATACAATAGCTCCAGCCTATCGGACATCTTTGACTTTTATATGTTATACTGATCATTCGTATAGGGTGGTTTCTGGTAAAAGAAAGAAGGATACTTCTTTTACTGAAGAGATTCAAGATTGAGAATATGGACAGGAAGATGAAGGGACAGATGCAGGCTTTTCTGCTCAGTTTTCTGATTCAGACTCAGAGGATAGTACAGTCTCTGATTTTTTCTGTGGGGGTTTCTCTTTTTCTGAGACTACTTCCAGAATGTGCCACTGTTTTCAGTGAGAGAACACTGAACTTTCTCAGTCCATAAGAAAATATATCAGATTTTACCAGAGGAATTTCCAGAACCTTCCCCCACTCCTCATATTCTTTCAGTTCTGGAGGATATGTGTTTCACTGCCTGCAATTTTCCTGATAGACAGCCTGTTAAAAAGGCCAACAGTATGTATAAAGTTCCTCAGTCTTTTAAGTTTTTGTGCACTGTTCCCAAACCTGACTCAGCTATAGGTTTATTCTTACTGCTGCTAAACATTTGGTTAATTCCAATTCTACTTTTTCTGGCAAGGATGGGACGATTATTGATAAGTAAAGGAAAAAAGTTTATACTTTGCAACCTTGATTTTCAGAATTTTGAATTGCCAGGCTCATATGTTAAAGTTTATTCAGACTACGTGTGAAAGTATGAGGAATGTTTTGTCTGTAGCTTCCTCTCAGAATAGATCTACTCACACAAAACAAGGGAAGAATTATCCAGGAAGCCAGTAAACTTGAATCAACAGCAATAAAAACAGTAAATTCCAAAGAGCACTCCAGACTCAGAAACGCCAATATAAACTTTTAATCTTACAAAGCTTTTGGGGGTTTCTCCCTTCATCAGTGTTAAAAAAAACTTTGTAAGATTAAACATTTACATTGTCGTTTTTGAGTCCGGTTTACTCAAACAAAATCAGGGGTGTTTGATACACTCCGTCCCCAATCAACTTCAACTGCTGCTGAGATGATAGGTTCTTAATTCCTGCAGCAGGTAATAAAGGCTGTTACTAGAATATTGTATATTAGTAAATGGAAAAGGTAGTCTAGTTGGTGCCAACAACATAACCAGCACTCATTTAAGGCTAGTTGTTCTCTGGTTTTATAATTTTTGTGTGAGTTGCTATCCTA
Source organism: Protopterus annectens (assembly GCF_019279795.1). NCBI lineage: Eukaryota > Metazoa > Chordata > Ceratodontiformes > Protopteridae > Protopterus > Protopterus annectens. Next base: position 400,190,612 of record NC_056737.1, on the reverse strand, counting down.
TGGCCTTTCTTACTTCTCCATCAGGGTTTATCAGCCATTTCAGCATGTCTGCCATGGATCTTGCTCTTTCAATGCAGTCGTATGTCAAAATATTTTTGAAAGGGGTTTTGCATAAGAGGCCTCCCAAAAAATGGTGGCCCCTCCTTAGGATCTTAATTTTGTGTTAGAGGAGCTAACACTTGCTGCATTTAACCTAGCTGAGTTGAGGTTCCTAACATGGGAAACACTTTTACTGATTGTTCTGACCTTTACATGAAGGTTATCTGAGTTGCAAGATTTCATTTTGAGACAACCCTACTTCACTTTTCCACAGAGAAAGGGTTTCTTTGAGAACTAATCCTTCTTCTGTACCTAAAGTGATATCTGAGTTTAGGAACAAGCATAAACAGATAAAGTGGTGCAGGCAAACTGTTCCTCTAAAAACAGAAATACAATGCAGACAAAAAAACAAAGGAGGCTCCAGACCATGGCTGCTAAAAACATATATAAATTTAATGCAAAGTGAGCACTTTTGTAGCTCAAGGCTATTTCATCAGACAAAACTTACATCAAATGTGCAGGTTATATACCATGAAGCTGAGCAATCAATCAATTAAATCAATTCACTTAACTGACAGATTAGTTGATTGAGTGCTCAACTTGATGGTATATAACCTGCACATTTGATGTAAGTTTTGTCTGATGAAGTAGCCTTGAGCTACGAAAGCGCTCACTTTGGATTAAATTTATATATGTTTTTACAGCTGTGGTCTGGAGCCTCCTTTGTGATATCTGAGTTTATTTTAAGTCAAACTATCCATCTCCCCATTTCATTTCCTGAACCTAAAATTGAGAGAAAGGATACTCCATATGCTGAATGTCTACAGATGACCCAGATACTATCTTGATAGGACACAGTCTTTCAGATCTTGTGATCGGCTGTTTATTTCTTGTGAAAGTAAGAAGAAGGGACAGCCCGTCTCAAAAGAGACTATTTCCAAATGGGTGTCTCACGCAATTACTTTTTGTTGTACTCACCACAACAAAACTATTTCAGGCAGGGTCAAGGTCCACTCTATTAGGGCCTTGGCTTCATATATGGCTTTTTGGAAAGGGTTGGATTCTAGAAGTATTATAGACATACTTCTCAACTGTACAGGTTTTTGCAGAATGTCCAGACTTTTGCCTCATATTTTTGGTCTGTTTCTCATAGAATTGTGGTTTCTGGCAAATCACTGGCTAATCATTCAGGGTTGAAGTCAGAAAATAATGACAGACATTCGAGTTTCAGACATCATACCCTTCAAAAAACCCATGCTAACACAAAACCTGTTATTCTATCAACTTTCTAAGTCTGCAAGACTAATATTTAAAAAAGTCCTTATTTGGGGGCATTTGCCCCCCTTTTTTTGGCTTTGTCCAGATATCTTGCTCTAAGAGGTTGAAAGGTATGATTCTAGAAGTAACAACTTGGCCCTCTATATATATATATATATATATATATATATATATATATATATATATATATATATTTACAAGGCTTGATTCCTTCTCTAGATCTAGAGCAGGCTTTGCTGGGACCATTCTCCAGGGACTCCTGGACTTTTCTCCTTCCACCTCCCAAGTGTAGTAAACTAGGTTAATCTACCCATGTAGGTATGGCTACTGCAGCAATGATCAATATGAAGAACATAGTAGTGTTCAACAAACTAAAAAAATGTGGTGCAGACCAACCAAACTCAAATTGACAATAGACGTCTACTAAAAACATAGCCAAGAGTCGAAATTGATATAATTTAAGCACTTTCATTCTTTTAATACATCAAGAACTTTTTCAGAAACAATAAATTCAAGTAATTTAACTTAAATAGTAAAACTTTCAAATCACATAACTAAATCTATCCAAAAATAAGCCATTCCCATTTTGTTAATTAAAACTTTAAAGTTCTAACTTACCATTTCATTACGTTTACATTCATCAGATTTAAACAACAAATATCTATATCAAATTTAAGGGTTTATATTATATTTTCGAAAGTTTCAAACATTGAACACCATATGGTCAACATCATATGAGCGATGTTTGAAATTTTGAAAATATAATAAAAAAAATAAAAATAAAAAACTATACTTACCTAAATGCTGTAGGCAAGCCCCCCTGCACCCCACATCACCGCTACTTAAATATTCCTACTCCGAGATCACACTGCATTGAAGTAAAGGAAAAATAATCCCTATGGCTATTTCCGTGTTACGTGTGCGACGTTTTGATGTTTCAACCAAACGGGTTCGCTCAATATGTATTTGCCGTTTACAATTTTCGATCACGCGATAGGAACCCCAAATTTAAATAAACAACTGAGTATAAATACATCCTTTATAAAACTTTGAAGAATTTATAATTTCTGAGCTAACAAAAAACACTTTACATTTTTGAATTCATTCAACCCTGGTTCTTTATCAGATGATAGCCTGATCTGCCACTTGGGTTCCTTACATACTAGCCATACATTGCAGTTACCTTCAAATTCATCAAGATTTAGATTATCTACTACAAAAGAAATGAAATTTCCTAAAATCCATACAAATAGCACTAGCATCATGTTTTGCTAAGGAATTGCTAAAGTCTTTGTTCTTAATGGCTGTTAAATGTTCATAGACCCTTTTTGATCATTTTCTGATGGTTTTCCCTATATAATAACTGTGACATGTTTCACAGTTTTTCTACATGGGGATAGGATTTCACAACAACTGTCACCACCTCTCGCTCTCTCTCTCTCTCTCAATTCAGTGCCACTCTCCAACTGTCCGCAACATCATGCCTGACTATCGCAGGTGTTATCCCACAGAACAGCCATCTCTTTACAGAATATCCTCATTTCCACTTGCCTTCTTTCTATTTCTTACAAATCTTCTTCACAAAACTCTTCTGGTTTCCTATACATGTGCTCAAACCACCATGTTCTCCTATACATTTTCTGCAAGTGGACCTACTTTGGTTTCTGCTCTGATGTCATCATTTCTTTATCTGTCCCACATTATGCATCCTGCCAACCATCTCAGACACTTCATCTCCATCATCTCTAGCTTTCTCAACTGCTCTGCTTTCAATATCCAGGTTTCTGTACCATGCAGAAGTACTGGTCATAGCACTTTTTTATTCCTTACTTTTCTGCTTATTTGGCATTCTTTTGTCACCCACTGTTCCTAACACTCTGCATCAGTTGGCTGCAGCCCCTGTAATTCTAGCTGTGATCTGCCTGTGATGTCCTATGGACTGGTGTGCAAGTTGTTGCTGGCATTCCTTGTTCTGTTTTGTCATGACAAGTGCTTGTTTCACATGTTGTATCCCTAGGCAAAAGATGTACAATCTGCACCAATAACAATCATAACGTAGGAAACAGTAATGTTGATTACTTACCCCATCTGTTACTTAATTTCCCCCTTGGGGCTATGGGCATGCATTGGCTTTAGTATGAGCCATGAGTGTACATTCCTTCATACACCCCCTCTCAGCAATGGGAACTGACTTGTCCCACTCTGCAAATCTCCACAAAAGTCTGCTGTAGCAGCACCTGATCCCAGACTGACCCCAAAAGGAATGAGCTCAAATGATCAACATTCTCTTCTCCCTCCTCCATCTGGACCGTTGTATATCTATGCCACTAGTTGAATGGATTGCCAGTTGCACAAGCAAATGGCCTTCACCCCATACTAACATATTGACTCAGTGATTAGAAATGTTTAGTTTTGGATTGTACGTATTTTACATCAAATAAAACAAAATCTGCGAGGAGCCCTGGAGATATTACAGTATGCCTTGCAGCTGACATCATACATCACTTGGTCTCCTGAAACAGTTGCACATGCTGTATATAATGGAGATACCAAGGAAAAGATAAAAGAGCACAACATATAGGTAAGAAAAATAGAGAAAGAGACAAAATTAATTGGATCCTTGAGTTTTCCAGGAGGAATGCTTTTGTAGTCAAAGGAAGAAACGTGGCTGTAAAGAATTGTAGCATATTCAGTTTTATCTTCTTTTGTTTTTCAGGATTTATATTTACTTAAAGTTACCTTACCACTTCTGTAAGTCGAGCAAGAAGTGGCAAACAGCATTTTCATTCCATTGGTAAACATTTTTGGCTGCTCCTTTTCAGATAATTGCTTTTTAAAAATACTGCTTTCCCCAAGATTCTGTCACTGAGGCTAAACAGTAAACTTTAACCTCTGTGATGTCAACTTACGGAAAGTGTGCAGTGTGTCCACAGACTTTAATGGGCACAGCACCTCGCATGTGCAGAGAGGGTTCCTTAAAGTCTAAGACACACCTAACGTTATCCCTCATTTGATGTCACTGAGGGATACACTAAATTTATTTGGGTCATGTTTTAATGACAATGATAACAAAGCTTTTTTTTTTAATTAAAAATGTCTCAAATAAATAAGGAATGAAAGTAATACAAGTGCACTGCAGGCACTTGACTCATTAAATGCCGCAATGTACTTATGAATATGAACAAATCACTTTAAGAAGCAATATGCAGCTTATAGTATGATTTAGAAAATGTGGAGCGGACGGTCCTGATAGCAGTATGGAGAGAAAGGCATATCCAAATGACTGGAGAATAAGTATTCTGTTGCTAGTGTATAAGAACAAAGGGGATATTTGTGACTGTGGGCAGTACAGAGGTATTACACTCCTGTCACACTGCAAGAAAGAGCTGGAGAGGGTGATTGCTAAATGAATATAAAGAGTAGCAGAAAGTACACAGCCAGATGGAAGGAGTTCTCAGACTGATCTGTATAGCCCTGTTAAATCACATTTATGTTTTGCTCCAAATCAGTACCTTGATTTCTGGATTGTATATATTTCTGCTTGCAACTGAGCAGCTTATTCTGTTTTGACGTCCTTTCACATGTCGTATCCCTGGGAAGCAGCTGAAAATGTCCCAGTGAGATCAGTGTTCCATCCCAGTTAAAAAACACAAATAAATAATGAGTAACACACACACACACACACACACACACACACACACACACACACACACACACACACACACACACACACACACACACACACACACACACACATTTACATGCACAGGGCTGTGCATTTATGGTTGTACTTTGCAGGCATTTCAGTAGGAATCCTAAATAAAGTGTTCTTGCTTCCCTGTACCTAGATAACCACAATCCCTACTTCATCTAGTTGGATTTCACATTTCTTTACTTTCTATGTTATTATTGTTCAGTTGCCATCCATGACCATCATGGGTGTCAGAATTGACAACACTGTAGCAAGCTGGAAACTATTTGTCTTTGGTTTTCTGAACCACAGTTTGCCTGTCAAAACAGCCACAGACATAACAAAACTAGCCAGTCGGTATGGCGTCACTGCCTTTTTAAAGGTAAGTATTTTCACTTATAAACACTGCTAAGTCTTTCCATAGCCCTAGTTTTCAGACTGACATTGTTATTCATGTTTGATTTCTGCATGGTTGTTTTTTTTCTTGTCTGTAAATCAGAATGGTAACTATGGAATGCAAGTTATCAATGAAGATAACATGGAGAATACATTCTCATGTTCTGTAGTGGTTGTGTCAGTTTTGTTGCTATCATCCTGCCATGAGCTAACTTAGTATGTATCAGTGCTATTCATCTCCTTTGTCCAGTTGGTGCCTTTCTCATTCTGGCCCATCATGTTTTTTGTTCATACATCTGACTGCCTATAGTACTGCATACAACTTTTCTGGGCATTTCTATTGCCTGATGTCATAAAATGTGCTTAATCTCTATTGCTGTATGAGCCTGTTCTCCTGGTGTCCTGACTGACAATGACAGAACTTTGTAACCCTCAGATAAACCAGTGTATACAGATCATACTTATGAAGAGTACAGACTATGTTCCAGTTTGTGTGTGTGCATGTGTATTTGTGTGTGTTTGTGTATGTGTTGGGGGGATGGGAGTCAGCTGTTATTAGATTTCACAGTTAACAGCTACAAGCACTCTCTGAATCACTGTTGCACTATTCCAGTGAAATCCCTTCTCTTAGCACCTGAAAAATGCTACAATAAACTTGTTTCACTGTATTATATTTTAAAATATTTTGATCATGTTAGAGAAGGTTGTACTTTAGTAGTGCAGTGTTTTGTTTTTGTATTTCTTTATGTACACATGGCAAAAAACATTCAAAAAGTTGTAATGTGAGTACATAAATAATATATTTCACTCAACACTAACGCTGCAGTACATTGAGCAAGTGCTGGTCATGTGACTAACTGTGCCTCTAGGGAGCTAAAGGAACTCAAGCTGTCTGTGTCTTGGGTAAGCATTACCGCTTGTCAGGTGTTTGCGTCAATATACAGCACCTTCCAGTTTATGGTGTTTACAGATATTAGGCACTTAATATCATGAACTAGATAGTAAGCTTAACAAACAAATACATTAAAATAAAAAAAATAATAATAATAATCTAGCTGTGTTATTCATACTTTGAATATTTTCCACAGCTCTCAGCATGAGACATAAATGGGCAAAGATTGTGTTCTATGTTTAGTTGACTCATATGTGACGTTCATCCTTTTTGCAGTAAGATTATTTGACTAGTATTGAAATGCAAGGACTCAGAGCTCTTTGCTCTGCAGCAATTTATGTTGCGAGTATTAAATGTTGCATATGTTAAAGTCTGGAGGAATTGTAATACCAATTCAGTAAGACTTGAGTTTGCCAAGGGGAAGCACGGTAGCTCAGTGGTATGATCTCTGCTTCACAGGTCCAAGGTTCTCTTCTCATCAGTAACTGTGTAGAGGTCATACATTCTTTGCATGTCTGCATGGGTTGTCTCCAGGTGGTGTGGTTTACTTACACCTTTAAAAACTTTCTGATTGACTGGCAACGCTAAATTGTTTTCATCACTATATACGAAGAAAGATCATTATATTGGTATAGATATATATTCTATTTACTCTTGCCCTTGTGGCCCAGGTCATTGCAGAAAAGGGTCTATGAACCAGCTCACTTATTTAGTTAAATAAATAAATGTAGTATATAAAAGACATGTTTATTAATAAAATATCTAAAATTTTTAAACTTATCTTTGCTTGTTATTTGATTTTCATGGCTGCTAGTACTTGAGCTGTTTATGTCTGATACTTCTTCTTCTTCTTTCGGCTTTTCCTGGTTAGGGGTCGCCAAAGCAGATCACTGTCCGCTCATGACTGGCAGTGGAGTTTTATGGTGTTGAGTTGCCAGCCCGGCATCCAACCTTCCACAGAAGGCACACACATGCATGCACTCATGCCTATGGTCAGTTTAGTGTGTCCAATCCATCTACAGCATGGCTTTGGGATGTGGGAGGAAAACGAAGTACCCAGAGGAAACCCACGTGACCACAGGGAGGACATGCAGACTCCACACAGAAGGCACCCTAGCCGAGGATCGAACCGGAGAACCTTTTGCTGTGAGGTGGCAACGCTAACCGCTGCACCACTGTGGCCGCCCCTGTTTATGTCTGATACTGATGAACAAAAATGAGTTTAGCCACTTCCTCTTGCTGTATCATATTTTCCCACATAAATAAAAAAAACACTAGGGTCACCTCCCTGCCCCCTGTGAGTAAGGACACGAAGTTATAAATACTACTTTGTTCACCCCAGCCCCCACCCTGTATACTAGATGAGTCATTCCGATTCAGTACGAGTCTTTGTTAAAACTTTGCTGATTCAATGAGATGAGGACAGTAAAAAATGAGTGATTCTTTTGTGGGGTTTACCTCTAAACTTCAAATGAATGGGTCTTGACCCTTACAACAACAAACTCAATGCTAATACATCTGTGCTAGATTAACATCTCTCTCTCTCTCTCTCTCTCTCTTTTGTCTTTATCCTGTACCCTCTTCCAAATTACCTTTCCATCACACTTTCAACCCCTTCCCCACCATTATGGCAGCACCCACCTCCTTTTATTGTACTTTATTCCCTGTTCTACCTGTCCTCTACCACCCACCTTACCATTTTATCTGTCACTGTAGCCCAAATGAACCTACAATGACTCTAAATAGAATTGTGAATACGTCAATATTAGATAGATTCTTACTTTGTTAGGCACGCTTCTGGCTGCTAATGTTATAGTATTTTTGCCTGCTGGATGTTGTATTAGACAGAGTTCCACTTTGTTAGACAGACTTCTGCAATGTCATTATAATGCTTTTACGTGCCTAATCTGTACTGTAAACTACTTTTTTGTCTACTTTTACACAGCTGAGCCTGGAACAGTCCACCAGGATCTGTGCTCTATCCTAGTCAACAAATGATGATATATAGATAGACAGACATACAGATAGATAGATAGATAGATAGATAGATAGATAGATAGATAGATAGACAACCCTTTAAACTCCCCTCAGGGTCACACCATAGTTGGGTAAAGTGACTAGATCTCAAAGTATCTTTTTTTTAAATTATAAGTAGGTGCTGGAGGCAACATCATAGTATTTGAGTAAGAAATATACATTTCTGGCTATACCCCTGTAACAATAAAACTATGCTGTGAGGTATATATTACACTACTACCACAAGCAAGTCATTCTATTCTTTGCTCAAAGACACAAGATCATGTAGAGTTTGTTGTTAAGTAGTAAACCCAGATAGTTTACCAGGATAATTTGAAATGAAACTTTCCGATATTATAAATGAGTCATACCTTGTCAAAAATACTTTAACATACAAATTATGTTTAGTCTAGGTTGTGCCACAAAGATGTCTTAAACTTGTAATTAAGAAACTTGCCTTTTGCAGAACTGATTAAATTTACCTCCATGGGTGTGAGGTCACATTGTATGTTGACATAAATGGTCTATTTCTTGTTGCTTAAAGCAATACACGTCATTAATTAAGACGTTTTCCAGTTACATCTGTTAAATTGTCCTCAGTGCATGTTAAAATTATATTACGTTTATCACATAAAATGCTAAAGCAGGGGAAGAAAGTGAGCCCTTTACACTGCTCCAGGTCTATCAATTTAATAATACAACAAACATAAAAAAAGTTACCTGCACTATGCAGAAAGAATGGCTTTTCCTAGGAACACCTAGTTTTCAGAACATTACAGAAATGAGTTGGTAAGGTTTTCAATAGCCATGCATGCATGTTTGTGTGTGTGTGTGTGTGTGTGCGTGTCTGTGTGTGTGTGTGTGTGTGTGTGTGTGTGTGTGTTTGTGTGTGGTGGGATAGACTTTTGTGTGCTTTCCATGGCCTGTATCATTTTAGTTGTATTAGAATGTATGCGCTAACTGTATCAGCTTCCTGTTTAAAAATAGACTGTTCTAGCTAATATTTATTGTGTTATTTACCTTTGTTAACTGGCTACTAGGCCTATGGCCTGCTTTCAGGGGAGGCCTGAAGTCGATTTTAGGTTCAGTTGTCAGGCTTTCATCCTACTGGCCTTCAAGAAACTTGTTTACCATAATTCATCTGAATGATTTAAAAAATATATATTTCTGATTTTAAGAGGAAGCTTATTTCAGAAACTTTGAAGGTGTTTTGTTGTGTAAAATGTATCTGAAAAATATTTTTTTTATTTTTTGATATTTATTTGCAGTATTAGATTATTTGAACTGGTATTAAATCCCCAAGTGGTGTGTTCCAGGCATAGATTTTCAAATATAATCAGACATTGCCTTGTAGACCATACAAAGGTCAATTCTAAGTATCCTTTAGACAGTAAAAGGTTCATGAGGCCTTTCTGAATAGTTCAGTTTTGATAACCATATAATTTTTCTTCTAAGGACTCATTGTACCTTTCAAATTGATTCAGGTGGCTCAGTTGAAGGCTAGAAAATATAGCATTGTATTCAATAATTGTTAAGGTCAGTGAGAACTAAGGTGGTGCAGTGATCTATTGGGAGTGTCTAGACATGCCCTTCAGAATTCGATAGGCTATGCAACATATTTCTCTGACTTTGGTAGACACATATTGGTCAAAGTTTAAACTGCCAGTTGTGGGTCTGTTGTTTATGTTAAAAGTTATCCTTTAATATGACATTTTGTTTCCTTGGTTCTTTAGTATATTTAGACATTTAAAATGTTATCTTACACTATCCATTGGCCTTTAATGACAGTGTCTTTGCATGATCTGACCATTTCTTTTACAGTTATATCTGATGTCCTTTTTGCCATATCTCATAATACTACATTTACGGATATTAGGTAATCGCTACTGCACTAGGTGTATGTTTTTCTGTAAATTATACTGGAGTACTTTTGAATATTTTATTGAATTGTGTTACCCCAATTTACAATCATTAGTGTGTTTGGTTATCCACAGCCCATTTCCTACTTTTATACCTCAAAAGAAATTGTCCCAGTACAAAGCCAGGTAGGTCAGTACTGGTAACCTCCATTGGGGACAGACGACCTCTCCCTAATTTGTTCTTAATAAGTCTTTTACCCATCAAGTTACATATTGCTTGGCATTTAATGTTTTGAATTTGTCCATTATTCTCCTTTTGGAATAGTGCTTAACATCTTGTCAAAGTCAAGACAAGCAGCTGTCTCGGCTTCTTATCAATTGCAGCTGTTACCTCTTCAAAGAATGTCACAAAATTCAAAAAGCAAGATCTTCCCTTAACAAACCCATGTTCTACCACAGCTAATACAAGAAAGTCTCTTGTGTTTTTGGATAAGTTGCATTATGATTTTCCATGATTTTACAGCCGGCTGGTAGTGTGAACATAGGCTTTATCACTGTTGAAGTGACACCCCAACTCCATATGCAAAAATGAGGAAAAGGAGTTGTGGATGGATGGATTATTTAGGGTGATGAGTCTGATGTGACACAACCCCCCCTCCTTGTAAATTTGTACTACTACTGCTACCACTTGCTAGTATACATCAGGGACATGTCCACATGCTACAATTCTATTTATAGCTGTTTACTTAAGTTTTTCCTAATTCTGTATCAGGAACCATGAGATATATTGCCAGGTAACATGGAATTTAAGATGTTCAACAAACACAATGGATTACTGGCAAATGGGTAGTAGTTCGCTGCTGTCCTATCTCTGGCAGTCTTCCAAAGCTCAGAGCTCCTCCCCCTGCCTGTCTGTGGGAATGATGGAACAATCACATGAGACTACAGGGACTGGTTGTCAGACCCACAGACAGGGCCCTTCCAGTTTTCTAGTCCCATAGTAACAGAAGGATCTCTGAGAAGACTGCTTCTCACTCTTCACTTTACAGCTGTTGTGCTGAGTTAAGTAACCCTTTTGTTTTTTTTTATTTTCTCCCTCTGACTTTTCTATCAGTGCTTGAATAGTGTATTCTGCTGCTTTGACTTTTTTTCCCTGATTAGAAATGTTGTATAAGCTTCTCATTTTACTTTGACTAGCACAGTAAGGCCTGTTGATCAAAAGTTTCATTTGTAAATTTTGACAAGACAATTTGCTGATATTGCAGTTTTTTTCCCCTTAGGATTATGATTATTTGAGGTGATTGAGTAGGATTATAGCATTTTAAAAGACTTTTCATTTTAATCATGATTTTGGTGCCCTTTTTCTGTAAACATTTCCGACAGGAATTTCTAATCAGTTTAGGATTTATTTCTTGTCTAATAATGTTTTAGGCTATATCTATTCATTTTGATTGGAAGTAGTCTTTTTTAACTAAATTAGGGGACTTCTGTGCATGCATTTTACACTTGGAACTGTGTTATAGAAGCTGTCATTTTATTTTGTGCAGTCTTTAGGTTCATAGGTTCATAGGTTGGTACTAGGCTATCGGTCCTAGTGCCTATACAAGTCTAGCCATAACAATTCCCTGGATATTTTTTCCCACAATATTTACTTCCCTGGACCACTGTCTAGCAGGGCGACTGACATGATCCCTGGGGTGAATTTCCTATCTCCCATCCAATTGTCAAGGTTCCTTTTGAAGAGGGCCAAGGAGGCGCTCTGCTTGACATGTATGGGCAGTCTATTCCAGAGTATGGGGAGTCTCTGGGTCAGAAACCTACCCCTCCAGCATGTTTTGTTCATTGTGATGACAAGGTTTAGATCCCTGGAGTGTGTGGCTATGAGGGATTGGGATTTCTTTAAGTGGAGCATGTCCAACAGCTCAGGTAAAAGGAAAAGTAACATATGCAGAAATAGACTTCAGATTGATTTTGGTGACACTTTGTATGTTAAACATTTCTGACAGGAATTTTTCATCAGTTTATGATTTATTTCATGTGTAATACAGGTGTAGGCTATATCCATTTACAAAATCAGGGGACTTACGTGCATGTATTTTGAACTGTTTTACTGAAAATGCTGCCATATTCTCAGTGCAGTCTTCACAATAGTATCCCTTCAGAAATAGTCTTTAGATTGCTATTTAGTGGGAATAGTGGCATTTGTCTATCTTTTTATTGGGTTGATCATGCAGCCAGTATGTGATATTGAGCTGGATAGTTTCTTGTCCCCTGACTTGATGGATTTAGACACAGTGCCTTCACCCACAGTCTACACCCTTGTGTACCTAAAAACATAGAATTAAATCAAGAAGTATGCTTCAACCAATGGCTTGCGACTCTGGGTAGCCTAGCTTTGGGCAGGCTATCAGACCACTTGTCTTCTTTACCTCTAGGTCCCTTGTGTGGTGTTAGTATCGCAACTGTGCATGACACAAGGGTCAGATACATCCTCCAGGGCTGTATCATTGCTTGGTTTAGGTATAGGAGAACCACACTCTTTAGGTGCAGGGGAAGCCAGTGGTGCAGAATCTGTTGCCAGTATTAATAAGTCTCCTTCTTGGGGATTCTCACTGTAGTATAGTACATTTATATGACAAACAGAAGATCCACCACATTGCTTGGTAACAGTCTCCGACTGTGTTTCACCTCAGCTGGTGGCATTATTCAGGCTGTTGATTCTGTGCTGAAAAAACAGGTTTTGACCAATACTGGCACACCCGCTATCATTTAACAACCCTAGGATGCTGATTTTGTAGAGGATATGGAGTCTGTGGTTTCAGAAGTGCCAGGATCTACTCACTCCGTTTCAGTAACCCCAAACAGATGTTTTCTTTTTCCATATGCTAACTAGCTTTAAGAATCTATTCTTTTTTGAGCAATCATCAACTGCCCCTGATATCAGCTGGCTATATGATGTTTTTGAGGATGAGGCCCTGAACATGGTCACCTTTTGTCCATTGATCACTGCGTTGGAGGATATTTTTAAGTATGCCTGCAATTCTCCTCTGCTGAATGATTCTCTGTCTAATAAAGACTATGTCTTCTCCAAACCCGGTCCCTTCAGATATTCTAGGTAAGTCGCTAGAATCTCAGGGAAAGAAACTGGTGTAGGCCAGCAGGGTAATTTCAAAAGTACCAACTACCAGCATATCTGTGGAAGTTTATGTTGAGGTGTGTGCATAGTTTAGAAGCGTTTGCTGCACATTACATGTTAAAGTTCTGCTGAAAGATATTGTTTCCAATATTTCTTAAGTGGCTATATATAATTAAAGCACTTTGGGCGCACTGTTTCTAGAAATAAAGTGACATCCATTTGGTTATGATAGGAAGGTTCATTTGGTTCCTTAGCTGGTTCCCTTTATGATGAATTTAAAAATGAGGTTTTGAATGCTGCACTTGGTTCTCATTGTGTGTTTGACACAGTAGCTAATCATATCCCTAAACTCTGGGAGGATTGTCAGTTTATTCTGAAATTTCCCTCCAATTAGCAAGACAATATTTAGCAGGCTACCTATCAGATGTCCCAGCAATACAAAAAACAAGGTACCTAGAGGAAATAGCAGGACGAGATTTATGCCAAATGTAATAAGAGGAGATGTTCATCATATTGATCGCTGCTGCAGTTGCCTTAACATTATGAGGAGATTCAGACTTTTCAGAATAAAAAAAGGGCTGGGGTGGGAAGGCGTCACAAGGTCTTTTGAATAGTCATTCAGATTTGTTGGACTATCCTTGGTTTTCAGATATTCAAGACTTCATTTTTGGGTCCCCTTTGCCATTTCTTCTTAAATGTCTGTTTACCTGAATTTTGTTGAGACTGTTTTTCTGTTTTTTTCCAAAATTGGATGAGGAGATAGAAAATCCCTTGGACAGTATGAGAAAGTGATGAAGAATCTTAGAGATTCCCTAATAATCTTGCCCCTTTCATCACACTATGTTATCACCCCTGCAGTAGAGAGGCCAAACACTAAATCTCTATCTAAGGAAGAATTTAAAATCTCCTTTTTAACATCATCTGGGAGGTTCTGACAATGCAGCCATGTAAACCTCCTTAAAACAGTATCAGTGGCCATAGCCCTGGAAGAAATATCAATAGAGTCAGACACACTGCAAACAATGAGTAGTGACCTGTGCAATAGAAAAAACTAAGTTATTTAAAACTGATGTTTCTCACAAGAAGAAACGTCAGATAAAACATTCCTCATACTTTCATAATTTGTCAAAACAAACTAACATATGGGTCTGATAATTCAATATTCTGAAAATCAGAATTACCTATCAATAATTTTCCCATCCTTATTGGAAATAGTAGGATTGGACTCAACTAGTGCTTAACAGCAGGGAGAGCAACTAAAGCTATAGCTGCTGGATCAGGTTTGGGAATAGTGTATAAAATTTAAATGACCATGGAACTTTATACATCCTATCTTCCTTTTTAGGGGCAGCTGGCTATCAGGAAAAAATGCAGGCAGCAACATGCACATCCTATAAAGCAGATAGAACAGGAAGAATGATTGTGGTTTCTGGAAAATCTTTCTGTAACAACTCATAGTATTTTCTGAGGGATTGAAAAACCTCATTGTTCTCCCATTGAAAACACTGGCACATTCTAGCAATAGTCTCAGAGAAAGAGAAGCCCACACAGGTGGAATCAGACTGAGTCTGAATCAGAAATCTGAGGTGGAAAAACTTGTATATGTCCCTGCACCTACTGCTCAGATTCAGAGTCTTGAATCCCTTCAAGAAAAGAGGAACCCCTCTTTCTTTTATCAGAAACTACTTTACAAAAAGGGTCAGTAGCCTGAATTAAACCCTGAGCCGGACCCAGTAAACTACTCCTATCCAAAGAAATTTGAGGAGGTATAGATACATGCTTGGTTTTCTTTCTGTTTTTGACATAGAAAAATGGGGTTGACCATGTTCCTAATGGCAGCAGCAGCTTCTTCTCCAAGGATAAGCACAACATTCTGTCACTACAGGGAAACCTTCCCTGTTCCATTTCCCAAGACATACAAGAGTGGCTCTCCCTTGCCCACTGAGGGGACTCCAACAGCTGCAGACATCTTGGCTAACCCCTGGACCATAGTGGCTGTAGGTGCTACACCAGAAGGCTCCGTCATAAAGGATTAGTGGTCTGAGGTACGGAAAATGGCCACAGCAGAGTCACCCACCTGCAGGTGAGGCACATTTTTAGCTTGCTGTGGTGGCAAAGCCTGGTTGCTTGACTTTTTATTTTTGTGGCTGGAAGAAGGACTGATCATTGGGCAGATAGTCTGTTCCACAGTAAAGCAGAAAATGGTTCCCCTTTTCCAGGAAGGCAAGCAGCAAATACCAGTAAAACTACCAGTCCACAATAATTACTTTTTTGACAGAAAAAAAACACAATAAAAAGCACTTTAAACACTATGCCAACCACACAAAGGAAAAATAAATACAATTTATCCACAAAAATATGTTTTCAGTTAGTTTACACTACTTTTAAACTGACAGAACAAATAAGTGCTCCATTTAAAAGTATATTACAGTCTCCAGACAGTTCATTAAAACACAATGCATCTAGCTTTAAAATAACTTTCCCGAAGAGGAAAGTAATAAAACATCAATAAAATTAAGAAAATGGAAGTTGTTTTTGCCTGAAGAGAACTTATCTGCCCAGCAAAGGAAAGCACAAGCTGGCCATCAATCCTCAAAAACCTCAGAGGAGCATAATCTTTGGCAGCAGTGAAGTTCTGAAGGGCTTCACACCCAAACTTGTCTTTTATTTAGATTCTCTTGAGTTGCTTGACAGTTTGTGTTTATGGAAGGTGCCTTAAAGCTTTGCAATCTGGCCAGTTGTTATATCCTTGGCAGGATATAACCTCATATAGCTAAGGCTACTGCAGCAGTGATCATTTGAACATCTAATGTTAAGGTAAGTTCATCTTACACAACTGTACTTTCCTTTCCCTAAAAGGATGACCTCCCTTCCAACTTATGACTTTGCTGAGACATGTGTCATTCTCAAGTTCCCCTCTGGGCACCCTGACTCGACAGTGAGCTTTCAATAAAATGGCCTTGCCATCAGAGGTTTCAGTTGAATGGGTACTCTTCAGTTGTGGGCAGCAGTCAGAAGTGGAATGAGCATCATCATCTATCCTAGGGAGTTCCCCCCTCACCTGTTGGGATGAACTTTGTTATTCCCTCGCATACTCTGGCAAATTCAGGACTCAGGGGTCACAGAACTGCTCCCTCCTGCTTAGAGAATGAATGCTTTTTCTTCCAGAATTGTACTGGTTCCCAAATGAGAGATGTTGTGGTGACTGGGTCGACCAATCCTTTCTGAATACTTTGTCAAGATCCTCAATTTCAAGATTCTCATCATGCAGACAGTGCTTCCTCTCCTGATGGATTGCTGCTTTATGGTGACCCTTGACCTGAAGGATATGTATCATCTTATAGCCATTGTTCATCATTTCAGGAGATGCCTGAGATTTGTTGTGTTGGGTTTTCAGTTCTCTGTATTGCTTTTTGGGCTATCTATGACACCATGAGTGATTACCAAGTGACTTCATGGTAGTGGCTCATTATCAGACTCTTGGCATTCACATTTTTTCTCAATTGCATGACTTGCCAATCTCTGCTGAGTCTGTATCCAGGTGTTAGAATTGCTAAAGAAGGCCATGACCTTACTCTTCCAGCTAGGGTTTAAGCTGAACCTTCAGAAGTCGTGCCTAACACCTTCGCAAAGACTCATCTTACTGGGGTGCTTTATTGACTTTGATAAAATAATGCCTTTTGTTCCTGAAGACAAGGTCCTGTCTTACCAGATGGTGTTTTAGGAATTCTCTAGGAGGAACTTCACCTCAGCAAGAGAATTTCTAAAAATTCTTGGACTTATGGAATCCACAGTTCTCATGATACCACTTGCCCATCTCCACATGTTGAATATTCAGTGGCATGCCCAAGATTGTTGGACCCAGCACCTTCATTCTCTGAAATCTCAGTTACCAGGGTTGCCCTTCATCAGATGAGAGTTACATTGGTAGAGAGTACAGCTGACTATAAATCCAGGGCTTCCCTTATTACCTCCTGTTCTGTTACAATTTTTCCTGACAGATTTCTCTGACTCCTCTTAGAGAGCTGTATCAATGGGAGTATAATTGTAGGCCACCTGGGGTCCCAATAACATGTGAAAGCACATCAGTAGCAATGGTGGCAGTGATCCACAGCTTTAAAGTCCTTTACTACCTGTGGTCTCCAGGTTCTTGTCTGGTGGTTACAGCAAATTCTGTTCCAGCATCCTTACAGCCAGGCTTGGAGGACAGAAGCATTCTCATTCCTTTGGATGGGAATGTTACAGTATGAGTTCCACCATTTCCACTGATTTACAAGATACTTCTGCAGATTCAGTAAGCTATGCCCAAAGATCACTGTGGTGATCCCCTATTAGCCCATGCAATATTGGTTCTCCCTTTTAATGGTATTGGCAAAGGGCAATTACCAGACTTTCTCACACTCTGGAATTGCTCACACAGTCTCAGGAGCATCTGTCGTACCCCATTTTGGAACAATTACAACTGGCAACCTGGATGAGTCAATCTTGAGTCCATTTTGGTACTTGTTTTTTTGGGGGGGGATTTGCAGTAGGTGTTAAAGGAGATCAGAAAATGTGCTACTAGAAAATCTTATAGTTTCAAAGGGATAAAGTTTTCTAATTCATGCCTAAATGAGAACAGAGAGTCCCTTGGGATTTATATCCCTCTGGTCTTGAAATATCTGTGTGTGGGCTACTTCAGGATGGCTTATTGTATGAGTCCATTTAGGTGGATTTATTGTCCATCTCTTCTTGCTGGCCACTAGATCCCCCTTTCTCTACTTCTTTTTGGTTAAAACAGATCACGAAAGGAGTATAGCTATTGCACATGAAACCCTCTCTCAAGAAAATTCCTCCTTCATGGAATCACAACTATGTTTTGGAAAAATTGACCTTACCACCTTTTGAACTGGCTGCTCAGGCTGATCTCAAGTTCTTAACATGGAAAAATGTTTTGCTTATTTCTCTGACATCTTCAAGCTGAATTTCTGAGCTGCATGCTCTCATGATGGGACAACCTTAACTGACTTTTTACAGGGACTAACCCCTCTTTCATACAAAAGGAAGTCCTGTGTTCCAACTAAAAACCTTAATATAAGGAAGATAGGATACTTCATACCTTGCATGTGCAGCAACAGATCAGGTACTACCTCGACAGAGCAAAACCCTTCAGGAAGGCTGAAAGTCTTTCTGTTTCCTACATGGGGCAACATTAGGACAGCCTGTTTTTAAGCAAACCAATGCACGATGTTTGTCCTCTGGTATCATTTATTGCACCTACCATGGCAAGGGTTAATCCAGGCAAGGTAAAGGCAAGTTCCATTAGGGCCTTTTCCTCTTCAAGGGTGTATTGGAAAGGAATGGACTCTAGAAGTATTTTTAAGGCAGCTTCTTGATCCCCTGTCCATACCTTTTTGAAACACAAGCTGAATGTTTTTCCTAGATCCAAGCAGGCTTCACTATTCCCATTTTCCAGGGCCTTCTGGACTCTTATCCCTCATCCTCTAATGTTGAAACATAGTATAAAGGATTAGTCCAGATAAAATCACTTTAATTTTTTAGGTTTTAGTTTTATTTTTAACTTCGAACAAACAAAACATGACAACACACTATGAGTTACAACTATAGAACTATATTTAAGAAATGGGGATCATGTCCCTTGGAGCCAAGTATGAGAGCTTTATGACAGAACTTTTTTCTGTCTATCACATGTATTATGAGAAGCTGTGCCCAGTTTTACAGGGTTCATTATCTCCTGACATATAATATGAAAGGCTAATATTCTCTTGTATAACAAAAAAAGTTTATAGTGCCTGCTTATAAGTGACTCGTATACATGATTAATGTAACCAGGCCCCATTCTTCTTTCTCATGATGAAGACAGACCTTTTTATATATGGGTAGGAAGTCACTTGAAGCTTCACCAGGTGATTCCCAAACAAACAAAATTTGTATAATCTGCAGTACAATGACAATTGTTGTACCAGGAAAGCACTCCACACTGCTATATTCTTTAAACCATAAGCACAATTTGCCTATGCTTAAAGAAGATCTGAGATTCTTGTGTTTATTAAAAGCTTTTGTATACTCTGCAGTTCACCACTTGGTGAATTTTTATTCCATGGGTGCAGAAATCCTACATAAAATGTTCTGAGTTTTTAAACTTTACTTACAAATATACATGTGTACATTCATGAGCTCTGTACAAAATGAACACGGTGACTTGTTTTTGACTATATGCTATTTCTCTGGATGCATGTCTTGTTCAAAAATGGGAATCACATAGTGTGTTCTCATGTTTTGTTTGTTAGAAGTTAAAAATAAAAATACACGTTTTTAATTAAGAATGAGGTTCTACAGGTTGCTGTGCTGGTAAACCCTCACAGGTCTTTAAGAAATATTCAAATAAGGGACTAAACTCTAAGCTTTGGAATTGGCGCCTTGTTTTTTTGTTTCCAAGAGTTTTCTCCAATCAGCTCCCATGGACCCTCCCATCATTACCTGTAACTGCCATTAAATACCTGACCTGTTGAATGTAATGCATTAGTGAAAATTTTATTTTAATTTGCGTGCTCTGCTCCTATGCTGTGCTGGATCCAAAGTTTTCTTAAGACACACAGTCTTGCTGTGCTGTTTACTGATGAATCAGAGACACATAGCTTTGCATGACTCCATCTGTAGTCTGTTTAAAGCACTACGCCTTTCAAATTGCACACTGATAAAGAAATATATTTTGCAGCTATAAGCACAGTTACAAATAACTTATTTTATAACAAACAACACGTACTATTTCTGTCAGATTGTAGCATATATTTACAAAGTTTTCCTTCATTACAGATATGAATGATGACTTCTACAAAATACCTCTCTCTGTCCTTCTCTGTCCTTCTCTCACATAACCAAATTACTACAATTGTAAATAGAGTGCTAGTCACGCACATAGATGATGATATTTCCTCTTGGTATCTTTTTTGGCCTTCTGTGGGAAGTCACATAATGTCTGTTTTTAGACTTTTCTATTGTCTTTTTGTGATTTACTTGTAAGCACTTTTGCTGATGCGAGGATGCCATTAATAGAAATCTGAAAGGAAACATCTGTACAAGCTATTCCTATAGAAAAAACATAACATATTGCTGAATTTATAAAAAAGGATATATGTTAATAGATATTTGTTCTGCAAACATGAGAAAATCATGTAATGCTTGCATTCCAATATTGCTTTGTTAGGCATTTTCTGATGCTGTGAAGAGAAGCCTGTCTGTTATACATCTAGTATGAATGCACATTTTAAACTCTATACATATATTCAAGCAAACGTTTTCTTTCAGCATATTTACAACAGAATAAAATGAGGAACAGGAGCGAAACAGAGCGAAATCAAAACCAAGTATGTCCAAAGAACTTTAATAATTCAAACACTGCAGGTCAGATAAGCGCTTTCACTTAATACATTAAGCTTCATCAGATCACATAGACCAGTATTCATGGATGTTATATATATACAAATTGTAGTCTCCATCAACCTATCAGGCACAATATCCACTTGCATGAGATAAAAATCAGATAAAAAATACATGTTAAAAATATATATATATAAATATATATATATATATATATATATATATATATATATATATATATATATATATATATGAATGTACACATCCTTAGCATAAAAATGTAACACATAGAACGATAATGACATAAACAAACTGCATGCATGACACATATATTCATACACAATAAAGAAAATGCATATATAAAACATATCTATACATATATATATATATATATAGAGAGAGAGAGAGAGAGAGAGGAGAATAGTATATGCATATAAACCTCAACGCCCAATATATAACATTAAAACCATGTTAAAATTTAACATTCCTGCGCTTCTTAAGTATAGGCTTAATAGAGGCTCTCTCATTAAGACCAGAGCCCCTATCTGCTCTCAACCTGATTATCCATTTACTCTCTCGACTCTCAGTATGATTCCTAATATCGCCCCCCCCCCGTATATTTGGTTTAATAATCTCAAGGGCTCTAAATAAAAAATTATGCTCAGTCCCGGCCTGAACTACATGTTTGGCCAAGGCATTATGTAAGGATGCCTTCCTTATATGGTAAATATGTTTGCGTATCCTATCTTTAAAATGGCAATTCATTTTACCAACATAAAATGCACTACATACCTGGCACACTGCCAGATATGCAATATTGATAGTATCACAAGTAACATCAACCTGTGTACTAAAACTAGTATGTAAGTTAGGATGTAAAAAATATGTATTGGTGTCAATAAAATTACAAAAATTGCAATGTCCACAGGGTCTAGTATGTTTAGATTCCAAATACTGCTCCTACCTCTTGGAGTAGCAGAGCATTCTCCTTAGATTAAGTTTATTCCTATAAAGGAATAGAGGTTTAGTTCCCACTATCTCTCCTATAGTTTCATCAGTGCAAAGGACTGGCCAATGTTTGGTAATTATATTCCTTATAGCTGAACAATCAGTACTATAGGGTAGAGAAATTCTAACTCCAGATACTCTTTCACTAGTAGTCCTCCCAGTATTGACCCTTGGTCCAAAATAAGGGGCTGCTCTATTTAATCCAAGTTCACTAATATCCATAAGGTTGGACTCAACCTCATGATAATCATAACCACGCTCCACCAATCTCTGTTTCAGATCAGCTACTTCAGTCAAAAAGCCTCTGTCAGTGGCATTCAGTCGAGAGGTCCTCATTCCTTGACCTCTAATGATATTCCTAAAAATGTGCTGTGGGTGCATACTATCCCGCACTAACAATGTATTATAATGACAGGGTTTATGATAAACCCCGGTGTTAATCAAACCACATTCTAACATCTCAACATATAGATCTAAAAACTCTATCCTAGATCTAGAATAATTCATACTGAAGAACAGATAATCCGTTAACTGATTCATTTTAGTATGGAACCTGGCCAAACCATCCATATCACTTCTCCACAAAACAAAAACGTCATCGACAAAACGTCGGTAAAACACCACTTGCTGGTTGAACTCATTCATCCTAAACAAAACCTCATGTTCCCATTGCGCCAAAAACATGTTGGCATAACTGTTGGTGCAGGGCTGTGCTGGTAAACCCTCACAGGTCTTTAAGGAATATTCAAATAAGGGACTAAACTCTAAGCTTTGGAATTGGCGCCTTGTTTTTTTGTTTCCAAGAGTTTTCTCCAATCAGCTCCCATGGACTCTCCCATCATTACCTGTAACTGCCATTAAATACCTGACCTGTTGAATGTAATGCATTAGTGAAAATTTTATTTTAATTTGCATGCTCTGCTCCTATGCTGTGCTGGATCCAAAGTTTTCTTAAGACACACAGTCTTGCTGTGCTGTTTACTGCTGGATCAGAGACACATAGCTTTGCATGACTCCATCTGTAGTCTGTTTAAAGCACTACACCTTTCAAATTGCACACTGATAAAGAAATATATTTTGCAGCTATAAGCACAGTTACAAATAACTTATTTTATAACAAACAACACGTACTATTTCTGTCAGATTGTAGCATATATTTACAAAGTTTTCCTTCATTACAGATATGAATGATGACTTCTACAAAATACCTCTCTCTGTCCTTCTCTGTCCTTCTCTCACATAACCGAATTACTACAATTGTATATAGAGTGCTAGTCACGCACATAGATGATGATATTTCCTCTTGGTATCTTTTTTGGCCTTCTGTGGGAAGTCACATAATGTCTGTTTTTAGACTTTTCTATTGTCCTTTTGTGATTTACTTGTAAGCACTTTTGCTGATGCGAGGATGCCATTAATAGAAATCTGAAAGGAAACATCTGTACAAGCTATTCCTATAGAAAAAACATAACATATTGCTGAATTTATAAAAAAGGATGTATGTTAATAGATATTTGTTCTGCAAACATGAGAAAATCATGTAATGCTTGCTTTCCAATATTGCTTTGTTAGGCATTTTCGGATGCTGTGAAGAGAAGCCTGTCTGTTATACATATAGTATGAATGCACATTTTAAACTCTATACATATATTCAAGCAAACTTTTTCTTTCAGCATATTTACAACAGAATTAATTTCAGCCTTATATTCATGATATCTAACAATTCCCTCTGTTTTTAAACATACTCAAAAATTTTATATAGAAAACACATTAAGAAACAAAACCTTTAGTCTTCTTTTGATGCAAGTCAAAATGCAATTTTACAATGATATTAAGTATTACTACCAAAACTGAATGCATCTAACAACTTTTTGTTTTACAGACCATTCTGTGAAAATATTTCATCAATAATGAGCTGTGTCTGTTTTAATTTAACTTGATTAATTTATTCTTTTGCAATTACATAATTTAATTTATGACTTAGAACTGTTCCATTAACTCTTTGCAACTGTTGAATTAACTGTAAGAGACAAGAACTATGTGCTACTGCAAGCATTTATACACTGCTGAAAATATACAGTTTCAATGTCATTTTAACCATAACATTGTGATCTTGTCTCTGAACTGCCCATTAACATCCTGGTTGACAGTGAAGTTAACATAAAGTACTCAACTGGGCTTAGATTTGAATGCAATTATTTCAGTATATTTAATACTTGAGGATTTAAAAAAAAGCATGATTTATACACTAGAAAATGCTATGTACATATTAGTCCATTAGCTGTATGAGTACAATATTTTAATATAATTTTCCTCTAACAGGGGTAAAACCAGT
Source organism: Protopterus annectens (assembly GCF_019279795.1). Taxonomy (NCBI): domain Eukaryota; kingdom Metazoa; phylum Chordata; order Ceratodontiformes; family Protopteridae; genus Protopterus; species Protopterus annectens. Next base: position 400,166,582 of record NC_056737.1, on the reverse strand, counting down.
GATATTACAACTTGACAAATTACTTTTCAACTTATTACAATGCATCCTGTACAGTATGCATTTACACAGACTGTTTGCTATTTATGCATTTCAATCTACTAGGTACCCTGGACCCATTTTTTTAAATATGGTTTTTCACACATATTCACTACTAGACATTAATTTCATTTGTACTGAATTCTTCTGCATTTGTACATACAAAGACTATTTGTACTGAATTCTTCTGCATTTGTACATACAAAGACTATAAAGTACATTTAGTCTAATCTTACAAATTTAATAACATTAATATTAAGTAAAATCTTGGAAAATGTTTATGTCTCTTTAGAAATATCTAGTGGAATTGGCACCAAAGGCATATGCCCTGTTATTTTAAACTACATACTCAGAAATTAGAAACATTCATGCTTTTTTATACCAACATTGTTTTGTCAAAAACATATTAAAATAGTGAATAGTGACCAGTCTTGTTCAATTTTTTACATATCTTTACTCTCTCTTGTATAGCTGTAATAAAGCAATTTTAAATCATCTTGTGTATAGCTTTGCAGTTTAACATGTTGCAAATACAATTTAATACTAAACAATACAATAATAACTAGCATAGCATATCTTGGCTTTCAGATTTAATCTGTTTACCAGTGTTTCTTATGCACTAATACCTGTTTTTCCCTTCCCCTAAAGAGTATTGTCAAGAAGGAATGAAATATTATTTTTTTTTCCTGTAGCTCTATTTCAGACCCTTGTTGTTTATTTTTCTGTAGCTTTATTTCAAACCCTTGTGCAGTATTGCTTATACAGTCAGTGTAAAACTGAGAAAATACCCCTCCCCCTGCAGCATTGCACTATTGTTTATTTGCTTTAGAATGTACACCAACCTAATACTTTGGCCACACATCTGCTCCACTAGGCTATCAAACTATAGACCCCTGTCTGATTTGATCATTTTTATAAAGTGTTTGCTGTTTATTACCACTAGTAGGTATTTACACCCTCCTGCACAATTGGTTTGAACTGTATGCATACTATAGCCCATCTGCTGGCTGTACTTGATACAACTGAGTTTTTGTTTCTTTTTCTTTTAACATTTACTTGCAAACAGATTATCAGTGACATATATGCACAACTGTGACATTTTATTACAATTACCAAATAGTGTTGCCTGTAAACATTTTAACAATTATGTTTTAATAACAATGATGCTTTAAAAAAACTCAAGCTACTTGTCTGGCAATCAGTCTTGTTGTTTATCTTATCTTTCCAACATTTCCTGTAACTATTCATTCAGTCTAGGAAGGTCTGAGCTCACAAACTATACTGTATAAACTATAGTTAATTCTTTTGGCATTTTTCCTTTAATTTGATTGTGATTTGCATAACTATGCATTTATACTACATTACAATTAGCCTGCATGGATTTCAGTATTTTTTTATTTATTTATCTATTTAACTGTCCTGCCATTAATTTTACAAAAACTGTTTGACTAATACCATGTGTGATTTTCTTTTTAAAATTCAGAACTTTAACTGTTTGGTGTTACTATACAATTATAAAAAAATTGTAAAAAAACAAAATAGATATTAGCTTAACTAACACATGTTTATATTTATATTATTTATATTTGTTGTCTGCCTTTTGCTTTTGTGCATTGTAAACAAATGTACTCTAGATGAAAAGAACATACATGCATGTCTGTCTTGTATCTGTATATCTTTATACAAGCACGTCAGTCTTGTGACTTGAAATCTTTATTCTTATTAATTATTTTCATTTAATTTTATACACTAAAACTGGTGCGTACCTTTTGACTATGCTATTAGAATAGCAGTTATATGAGGAGTTCAAGATGGCTGCTGTCCTGTAGGTAGTGCTGAAGCACAGAGGAGCATCCTACCTTATTTTTTTTTCCAAAATATATGTGAGAAGAAATTAACCTACTACTAATTTTACCCAAATCCGATAGTATATTTGCTACTTCACGTACCTGAGGGAAGAAAACCATCAAAATGTCAGCAGAATTCTGAGATTGCTGCAGATTTGAAGCGGAGAGTAAGCCACATGTGCAGACTCTGTCCTGACAGCTCCTAGGCCGGACTGGATCTACATTACAATACATAATAAGTTTTATTGGGAAATTTCACAAGACGACACATAAAATGCCATACGACGTGGAATCTATGGAAAGTCAAGTTACCAAAACAAAATTTTCTGCATTAACTTCACCTGAAAAAGATACTACTTCTAAAAGAGCCAGAACAAATAAACTTCAGAATGTTAACAAGATCACAACCACAAACAAAAATAAATCAGAAGCCTCCAACTTAGAGGATCTAAAAACAGCACTTCAGCCTATTCATGAGGCTATACAAAATCTTTCCACCCAGATAAGCACAGTGGGATTATCAATAGACAAAATCCTTACAAGGATGGACAAAATAGAATCTAAAATTATGGATCAAGACATTAAAATAGAAAGCATACAAAAAACATCTGATTCCAACACAGCCTCTATCCAGGATCTCCAAAGTAAAATTCTTGATCTTGAAGCCAGATCCAAATGTAACAACATTGTCATAAGGGGCATCCCGGAGAGTATTGAACAAAACAAACTTGTGGACATTATAACTACAATATTTGCTCTCTTCTTAGGAAACTACATAGAAGCTAATCAAATCACTATCGAAACAGCACACAGGGCTCTTAGAGCATCCCCAGTGTTAAATATGCTAAGAAACATCTATGCTAGAATACTAAACTTTCAACATGTGAATAAGCTCTTATTTGCTGCTAAATCCAAAAAAGCTGTTGACTGGAATGGGTTGAAAATAAGCATCTCTCAAGACCTGCCACTTCAAATCAAACTAGAAAGGCAGAAACTAGCCCCCTTTTGCGCTTTCTTAATCAACAAACAAATCAAATTCCACATGAAATATCCCAATACTCTTCATTTCACATATCAGGAAAGTAAGTTCTCTATTAATAATAATAATGAAGCAGCATCAGTATTCCTCAAAATATTTAAAACAAATCCGGAGAAAACCATTTTAAAGGCTTGAACAGCAGTATCAAATCACCTATAACTACTCAGCATAAATAACGTGAGGTATGTACCTCAAAATGCCTGCTTTGCGATGAGTTTACTTACCTGCAGTATCTTCGTTTTTTTTTTTTCCATTTTTGGGCTGGTTTGGTAGCATTAACCTTACACAGGAGCTAGATTTCAGGGCCTGATTCCCTCATGGTTAACTGTTGCATTTGTGGACTACATATTCCATAATTCCAGAGCTGCAAGCTAACCTCTACGTGCGTGGTGACTGGAACTCCCATGGTGCTTTGCTTTCTTAAACACATAGTGCTCCTAGTGCAGGAAATTGCTCTATGAACGAAACGATAGCTAAATCAACAACAGTATGCTTGAAGAGAATAGAGGATGCCTAATCAGGTCGGATGAGAAGGCATTTGCGCAAATTCAAGTAATCTGCGAACAGGAGGACTTATTCCACGTATCTTTTGTTGCTTTTCCACCTTTAGCAGCTTTAATGGAAGATAGTTTTCATGTAATTACGTTGATTCCATGAAGATCCACTAGTTACACTGCTTTGGATGTATCTCGTGAGATTACTGGCTACAAGGTACTGTCAATATAACGCTGCAGCGTTATAATTAAAAATATGCTAAACTAACAGTAATACAGGCAAAAATTTTTAATTAATACTTGTCGTACTGCTACTTGGGATTTTAAGGATTTAACTATATAATTGTATGGTATAAATCATAGGATGAGCTCTTGATAATAGTCTGAGCATCATTAACATTAGAATGTTTTTTGTTTTTTTTATATATGTTAATACTATATCAATACTGTATAACCTCCAGCTGTGAAGTTGTGGTGGACTATATATAATTCAGGTTTATAGATTGCTGACTTAAATGTTACTGTTATGTAGTAGAGTTGCAAAATACATAGATCCTTTCTTAAAGCTGTTAACAATACTATATATATACATTAAGAATTCTCACAACATATTCATTTTGTGCTTGATCTGTGGATCAGAATTGAGTAAGGATAGTTTAGTTTTCGATGCTCTATAGGGATAGACATTCAGGATTGGGATACTGTTTATTCTGTGTATTTAGCTTATTAAACTTAAAAAAAACTTGTCATCATTCTAGTTTAACAACTACGTGTCAAACGGATGAATGTATCCCACACTCTTCCAGAGTAGGTGAGTTAGTGGTTAGGCACAGGGTTAAGTCTGGAAGAGTTTCTCATCTATATCTGACTATTGAATGTTTTATATGGAATCCTTCTATATTGAATTTATTTATTAACACATGTATTAACCAGAAATTAAGCTTACATTTCCTAACCACAATATGTGGACGCTAGCTTCATGGAATGTTAAGGGGTTACAAACAGATAATAAGAGAAAACTGTTTATGCATCTACTCTTTAAAACTAAACTGGACTTTATTCTCATACAGGAAACCCACTTAGTAAAGGAGCAGTGGAATTTCACTGGTAAAAAAAAATGGGTTAAAACTGTCATAGTGGCAGGAAATAAAACTAATAAAGCGGGAGTTGCCATCATCATTAAAAATTCCTTCCAGCATGATATTATAAACCAAGACTCAGACCCAGAAGGTAGATGGTGCTACTTTGTGACTAAAGTTAATAATCTAGACAAACCAATTTTAGTAATAAACATTTATGCACCATGTACCTCAAAACATAATTTTTTGATGGTTATTTATAATCTACTTAGGTCCTTCCCTAATCACTACTATATTTTAGGGGGTGATTGGAATTCTATTCAGGATCCCAAAACAGATAGAACCAACACCAAATCTAAGTGTAATACACAAGCCACTACAGCACTTTTTGAAATTAAAAATGATTTTGGTTTATCTGATCCCTATTCTAATCTCTTCTCACAAACAGGCAGTAAAGGGTTTACATTCTTCTCTCAATGTTATAAGAGTTGGTCCAGACTGGATTTCTTCTTAATATCTGATATTTTTTTACACTATGTTCTGTCGTTCCATACAGAACCTAGGTATTTATCAGACCACTCTAGAATTACACTAGTTATAGATTGGGCACATAACAATTCTCCAAAAAATACTACAATTTGGTGGCACTTGAATCCTAATTTACTTAATAAAAATGATATTAAACAAGAAATTGAAATTTTACTTGGCAAATGCATCCTATCCATTGTAGAGGATAACACACCGACTGACATAATATGGGCTACCACTAAAACCTTAATTACAGGGATGTTAATTAATAAATCTGCATTTCATAGGAAAACCACTATTTAAAAAGAAAATAGTATTAAGGGAGAAATTTCTAAACTTGAGATAGAACTTCGACAGAAGTACTCACCGGACTTAGAGAATACCATATCCCAATTACAAGGAAATTTATTATCCCTCCAAGCAGAGAACCTGATGTATCACGAGATCAAAAATATAGCAAATTACTCGCAATGGGCCCAACTCCCTTCCAGATTTCTAGCATGATTACTTAACCATCATAAGCCTATCCCAAATATCTCAGAAATTAATTTTCAAAACAATAAATGCAATAATACACAAGACATAATTAAGGTCTTTGAGGAAATATATGAAGATGTGTATAACCCCACTCCTGCCTCATATAATGAACAGGAATTACACTTATTCCTCAAACAATTAATATTTCCTAAAATTAATGAACAACAACAGGATCTTCTGTCAGCTGAGTTTACACAATCGGAAATTTTTACAGCTATTAACAGTTTGAAATGTAATAAAGCACCGGGTCCAGATGGTTTCTCAGCTGAATTCTACAAATGTTTTATTTCCAAAATCTCAATTATTTTATACCACCTTTTTGCTTACATTATACGTTTTGGCATCACTGACTTGCATCTGAATGCATCTAGAACCATCCTCTTACCCAAACCGAATACTGATATGACTAATCCCCACAACTACAGGCCCATTTCTATTATTAATCTAGAGATGAGAATTCTGGCGAATATATTAGTTACTAGACTTAAATCTGTTATTACAAAAATTATATCTCCAGAACAATCAGGGTTTATTAATAATAGACAAACAGTAGACCAAACTCTTACTCTTGATGCTATGATATCTCTATCTCTAGTAAATCATACTCCCTTATATACATTAGCTATTGATGCGTCTAAAGCATTTGACCGAATTAACAAGCAATTCCTGGCATATATTTTACCAAAATTTAATATTCCTACACAATTTATCCATTACATCAACACTCTTCATATGAGAGCTTATACCACTTTACAAATAAATAAATATAGCTCAAAGAAACTAGAACTTAATAATGGGATAAGACAGGGATGTCCGTTATCACCTCTTTTATTTAATATATTTATTGAACCATTGTTTTTGCTAATAAAACAAAAAACTTTTCATAATATCCCTGTTTTATATAATACAGAAATTGCACTTTCCGCATATACAGATGATTTGAATATATATTACTCCCTCCCCAGTTCAGACTATAATAAGATAACAAAATCAATAGAGATTTTCTCAAGATTCTCAAATTATAAGGTGAATATAGATAAATCAATAATCTTTCCCTTAAATTACTATTCACAATACCCTAATCTTTTTACCCCACAAAATATCAAAATCAAAGACCATCTACATTATCTTGGAATTTCATTTTATAAGGACACATATAAATATCATCAAGAAAATGTGGGTAAGGTCTGTTTAACTATACAAAAAGATTTAGATAGATGGGCACAACTTAAGCTCCCCTTTTTATCCAAAGTGGCCATTATTAAAATGAATGTACTCCCAAGACTACTTTATATATTTAGCGCATCTAATACAATGATACACAATAAATTCTTCAAGAATACCCAAACAACACTATCGAAATTTTTATGGTTCCCAAAACCCATCCGGATAAGTTATCAAAAACGTATCTATCCCAAAGATAAAGGTGGAATGGGACTCCCAGATCTCAGACTATATTATGAAATCAACAAATGTAGTAGAATAATCAATATTGCAGAATATACTAAGGATCCCACTAAATGGTACCCAATCTGGGTGAAATTATATTACAACTATATTAAAACGTTACACTTTAATCCCAAGGCACTCCCATTTTTAGACAAAAACTCTAGGAGGGCGTATAGACTACAAAACGATATAAAGGAACAAATTACAATCATACAAAAACTCTTTGACTACTTGAACTTACTTTCTGCATACATGACACTTCAACCAATACATCTTAACCCCAACATTAAATTGAATAACAAGTTGATCAATTTGAATCCCTACCCTATGTTGAAGGACAAAGTGGTATTGGATTTTTTTCCATTTAAATATGACTCAGTAAGTAACATGAGGAACACATTGAAACTATCACCCAAGTATACAACTATTTTAAGACAATTAAAGGAGGCATGTTGCAAATATTGGGACGGTATTAATATTTCAGACTCAGATATAGCTACTTGTAAAACGTTATGGGATCTGTTCAAACATAAAAAAAAATGATATTGAATGTATATAAAATCATTCTTTCTGTTAAATGCAACAGAGAAGCTGTGCATTCTAGCTACTGGACAAAACAGGACTCCACCATTACATCCAACAATATTGACCAGGCTATTCAAAAACTCTCCAAATTTATTCCCCTTCAAAAGTTCAGATACACACAACTTATGATTCTAAACAATGCTTACTTTACACCTCAGATTCTGAATAAGTTGTATCATTATACGCCAATTTACTGCCAATTCTGCCCCTTGCAAGAAGCAGATATCATACACATATTTTTGGAGCTGTAAATGCTCATACAAGCTCTGGTGTGCCTTAAGGGTTAAGTTAGAAAAGATGGGATATGAAAAAAACAACCTTATCATGGAAATTTGCTCTTTTACATATTCCCCCAACAGGTCTTAGAAAGGAACATATACATCTTCTTATAACAATATTTATGTTAATAAAATATTACATCACTTTGAACTGGAAAAACAGAGGTACACTGTCATGGGAAGGTTTTAAACAAGTAGCTAGAAAGCAAGTATTAGCGCACAAATATATTTGGTACTCCATGAAGCAGCAACCCCTACAGAAGCATTCTTGGAAATTTTTAGTGGATGTTATTCTGACATGAGGTTAACAAAAAAAAAATATGAACTCTGTTCGGTAGGATGTAGATGAGACTTGTATATAGTTGCTTTTTCAGTGTATAATTTGTATCTATGTTTATGATCTTCTTGATGTTTTTTTTTTAATATGTATTGTTAAAAATAGTTAATATAGAGAATTAAAAAAAAAAAAATAATAATAACTTCAACCATCTTGTTGATTTTGTTCTCTGTCCTGCCTGCTTTTATTTCCTATAAACAAAATTGTAAATAAATATGCCTATTTTTGAATGTATGAGAAGCATTTACACTTTATGCAGCTAGGACTTAGTGGCATGTCTGCACAATGTAGTGGTAAACTGGAAATGCAATGTGTTCATTCTGTGCTATAGGGATTCAGAAGCATGTAATCTTTATTCTGCTTTTTTACTTAGCACTGTTTGCTTTTTGATTGAGAAATGCAAGTTAATATTGATGTCATTTTCTCTTAAATTGTATCATAATTTTGTCCTAATATATACTTACATCTATAAGAAGGGATGCGATTTATTAAATTGTTATGGTATGTTTCCCTACAAAAACTGAAGTTTGAAGTTTCTTCAACTGTTGTATGGATTATTGAGGCCTTACTGCAAACCATATTACTAAATTGACAGTTATTGAGATTAAACCCACAATAATCATACAAAATAATGTGATTTTTTGTGGCCTTAGACTACACATTCTCACAAGGTATGGACCTATGCCCCACACACCCCTTTCCAATGTCATACTACTGTGAAGTAACAGAGCTCAGTCTAAGTGGATTTAGTTTAACAAGTCAGCTTATACTAAGGTAGAAGGTTCCCTGTTAAACATCTGAGACATTCAATGCAACTTATTAAGTGTGTGTGTGTGTGTGGGGGGGGGGGTCTTATGCTGTCTGCCTACAGAAGATTTATCAGTAGTGAATAATGCATTATAGTTATTTTAGATGCTAGCCAGGTTTAAAGCTGTGATGTAACTCACTAACTGCAGAAGAAATTGAATATTTGTTTTTCACTATAAAGTAGGGTGACTGTTGAAGTGGGTCACATACCAGTCTTTATAGTATATTTAATTTTGGATTAATTAGGTAATTTCTCTTTACAGAGCATTTAGGTGGGCTTATTTAGGTAAGTTCTCAAAGCATAAATTACTTTATAACATTTTGAGAGACTTAGCCACTTTACAGCATTTGAATCCTTGGTTACTGATTGCTAGTAACCTGCTGTTCCTTATGTATTTTGTATGGAGTATCAACTCCTCATCCTTAAAAGAAGGCACAAAGTTTTTTTTTTAAATCATAGTATGACTTGAACTTCCCAGTCCCTGAGAACTGGGACCTCACCAATAGAGTCCCTACCTGGTTTTCTGAAGATGATATACAAATTTCTGCAATGGGTTAGAATTTGCTTAATCTTAGTTTTTCACTGTATTTACATGGTTTCAAATTTTAAGGTTTAAGTTGATGAACACCCGTACTGATTTAGAATATATAAAAAAGTATAAAAAAATATATTGCTGGAATATTTCAAAGTTTCAAGACATGAGTTTTTGGTTTGCTATGTTAATTTTCAAAAACAATATGGTGTAAAAAGTGTGTGTCTGTATCTTGGATTGGCCCATTCCTTTCCTGGAGCAAGATTGTCAAGTGGGCATGGTGGGTATGCCACTCATATCAAAGATTGGGCAGGACCGGTTGGGTCATCTGTCTTGGCACCTACTCAATGGGCTCTACAAATAAATGCCATTATGCTGTTCAGAATTATGTGGTTACTGGCCTGACAAATTCTGATCTTATATAGGAGAAAGTGTGGTATTTTAATAAACAGTAAATTCTGATTTCACGCATGACAAAGTGTCGTTTTCAATAGAATAAATGGTCACAATGTCATTGGAGTCCTTTGTATTTTATCAGGAGATGTGGGCACGAGGACATATACAGTTTGCAGTGTAAACTATTCTGACTGCCCTATACCACATATAGGAAGGTATGGCCTGAAAATGGTGCCTTATTTTACCTGGTCACTGGCTTTCCTGTCATTCTCACTCTTGTGTCATGGCAGGGGCAGTGAGTAAATGAGATATGTTGCTGTTTACAGTTATATAATTACTTGTTTTATAAATTTTGATCTTATACATGATGACTTGTTAGATTTTAGCAAATAAATTCTGATTTCATGACAAAGTATTGTATTCAATAAATAAATGGTCACAATCTCAAAAAAAAAAAAAAAAAAAGAATAGCAGTTATATACTGTACTACTGATAAATGTTTGCTTTAACTGAATGAAAGTAAAACATTTGAGAATGATTTATCCAGATTCAGATCCTACCATCTTACCATGTATATTTAACCATTTTCAAAACATAAACATATTATAAAATATATTTCTTTTGCACAGATTAGCTGTGTATGAAGGATGTTCCCTTTCTCTGTCAGTTCAGCTAATTTATTTCCTTTATCCTGCAACTGCTGTTGAAGAATTTCCTATAATGTTGCATGGTCTTTCTGACATTCTTTAGTAAACTGTTCTGCTGAATTTGAAACCCCTAAGCACTTTTGAAAAGATGTATGTATGTATAAGTTGTCTAAGCTTCCTGAACTCATTGTGTCTGTCTTTTAGAAGTTTACTACATTTTTTTGTAACAAAATCTACTAGAGGTTCTATCAGTAACTGATTTGACTGTTGTTGCAACTCTGAAATAAACCTTTTACATCTGGTGACAGAACATAACTGTCTAACATTTGAATATAATGTCAACATATTAACTTTTCTTGGTTCTTTACCTTTACAGTTTTTGTCTGTACAGTCTAACCTTTGGATAATGTCATGCACTGTATTTGTATGACATTGTACACACAATAAACATTTTTTATACCACACATGATTTTGTTTCAGATACCAGTCAAATATTGTAATCCATTTGCATAATGCCTTACTATCAACTTGCAATCCATTTGCATAATGCCTTACTATTAACTTTCCCTAATAAGGTTTTACATTTGCTAATATGCAGTATATACATTTCATTCTGTTATTATTATTACATCTATTGCATTCATACTGTATGTAACCCAGAAAATGTTTCTTACCAGTCAACAGAGAGGCAGATGGCTAAGTTGCTTTACTGTAGATGGTTGAAAAGTCTCTGTAGTCACTTGTGAAGTTGGTACAGCAAAACTGGCAGTTTCAATCTTACAACTTTGTCTTGTACCTTTTCTGGAGAATTTATGGAACTGCTCACCTTTCTGCAATGCAGTCTCACTGGATTTAGACATCTAATGAACTGTATTATTGCTGCAAACTGTAGAAAACTGTAGAAATCTGAAGCACTTCACATAAACCTTAGTTACTGTGCTTTTACAGGAGTGACCTTATACAAGGCATTACCCACTCACTCCCCCTGTTTTTGGATACAGGCTAGGAATGTTAGTTAAGGTCACCATTGAAAAATTTATTTTAATTCACGTGCTCTGCTCCTATGCTGTGCTGGATCCAAAGTTTTCTTAAGACACACAGTCTTGCTGTGCTGTTTACTGCTGAATCAGAGACACATAGCTTTGCATGTCTCCATCTGTAGTCTGTTTAAAGCACCACGCCTTTCAAATTGCACACTGATAAAGAAATATATTTTGTCACTATAAGCACAGTTACAAATAACTTATTTTAGAACAAACGACAAGTACTATTTCTGTCAGATTATAGCATATATTTACAAAGTTTTCCTTCATTACAGATATGAATGATGACTTCTACAAAATACCTCTCTCTGTCCTTCTCTGTCTTCTTTCACATAACTGAATTACTACAATTGCTATATAGAGTGCTAGTCACGCACATAGATGATGTTATTTCCTCTTGGTATCTTTTTTGGCCTTCTGTGGGAAGTCACATAATGTCTGTTTTTAGACTTTTCTATTGTCCTTTTGTGATTTATTTGTAAGCACTTTTGCTGATGTGAGGATGCCATTAACAGAAATCTGAAAGGAAACATCTGTACAAGCTGTTCCTATAGAAAAAACATAACGTGTTGCTGAATTTATAAAAAAGGATGTCTGTTAATATATATTTGTTCTGCAAACATGAGAAAATCATGTAATGCTTGCTTTCCAATATTGCTTTGTTAGGCATTTTCTGATGATGTGAAGAGAAGCCTGTCTGTTATACATAAAGTATGAATGCACATTTTAAACTCTATACATATATTCAAGCAAACTTTTTATTTCAGAATATTTACAACAGAATTCATTTCAGCCTTATATTCATAATATCTAACAATTAAAACTAGAACACTCACCCATCTACCTGCTTAACTAAATAAACTGCTGGAAACTTCAAATAGGTGTCTTTATTCCTCCCACAAGGAGAGTATCAGAGAGGAAAAGTCTCCTAGATCTGCTAGATAAAGAGTTTTTATCTGGACTAATCCTTTATACTCTGCTTTTTGTTAGCTTTGTCACCATCTGGGTCACAGATGGGATACCAGACTTTGTTCGAGCTCTCTGGATTACCTCTGTTTTCATCCTCTAAGGTTGTGTAAGCTCTGGCAATCTACCCATATGCCAGTAAGGCATGTTTGTTGAGCATAGTACAGTTGTCTGAGTTCTACTTACTTGTAATAGTGGATGTTCATAGTAGACACTGCCTTACTGTCAGTACTCACCTGCTATCCCCCTTTTGGATGTATATAATTTGGTTTTGGAGTTGCCATTGAGTTTTTGCTCAGTGGCTCACTTTTACTGTGTAGATATGTGGTTTTTGGTTTGGAACAGCAGGTGTTTGCAAACCTTCATTTTCATCTTCTCTTCAGTCTGGACCCTAGAAAACTGAGAGTCCTGTCTGTGCGTCTGAAAGGCAGCCCTGTACTTTCAGGTGATTGGTTTATTAACCAGTATACAGGCAGTGGAAGGAGTTTTGAACTTTGAGAGACTGCCAGAGATAGGATAGCAGGCACTATTACCCATATGCCAGTAAGGCAGTCTATTCTACGAACATCTACTGTTACAGGTAAGCAGGACATACTCAACTGTACTTTAATTCAACTTGCATAGCAGTTATTATGCCTGTAGTTCCATAAAGGCTATCCCTTTTGTCTCTATTGCACTTTGATATATGTCTTTGCTTATAGTGAAGTTTGCACTTTTTTTTTGCAAATATATTCAGTACATATGTGACTGGGTGACCACTTTATTGTTTACTAACAATGTCTTACACTCAAAATTTTTATTTTTCTATTTTCTAGTGTAAGTAAAGAATATTTTATTGCTGTAAATCTTTGAGATCAAATTGTTTGTAGCTGCAACTGGAACATTTGATACATATATGGAGTTCCTTTACTTTAATTTTAACTTGTTTTTATGACAAGGGTAATTCCTGAAAGCTAGGAAGGGTCTCTCTCTCTCTCTCTTTGTAATATATTATTTATTTATTTCAATATCCTGCTATATTAAGTAGAAGCTTTGTAGTTCCTTTTAACTCATTGATGCTATAAATGTCATTTTACTGCATTACAACTACATGAACCAAAACATTTAACAGACTAAATGGAAGTTCAGCCTGCCCACTTTTTATTGAGTATAAACCCGACATGGTATTCAAAGTGATTATTTCTTTATCTTGTTACATGACTATACCCATCTAAGTACATATAAAGTAGAGGGACTGGAAGTGATTATTTCTTTATCTTGTTACGTGACTATACCCATCTAAGTACATATAAAGTAGAGGGACTGGAAGAAATGTATAATGCAGGCATTTCAAGCAAAACTTTCAGGTAGCTCTAAAACAACTGATTAGTTTAAAGAGCAGAGCAATTATAGCAGAATCTATCAATTCTTACTATATGCAAATTACATTAAGACATTGCAAATTAAACAATTAAATATATAAATAAAAACATGCAACTTAAAGCCTGTTGCCCATATCACCCAAGCTCAAATCATCAGTTGCTTGAGCATAACATCTTGAACCTCCAGATGTTTCTTGTAGTTTTCCCCAAAACACATATGAGCAAGAGCCTATTGCTCATATGTGTCTTCTAGCTAAGTGGTCTTAGCTCACACCCTCCTGGTGCAAAAACAAAAAAAGGCTTTAAATTCAATGCCAGTGATCACTCTTTCTCCATAACACACAAATCCTGGAATGATAATAATAAAGTTTTGAGGGTGTTGAGGTATTGCCCTCCACATTGGGAGTGGATAGGGGGGTTCCTCATGTAGAAAAGTGATTTTTGAAATATGTTGTATTTGCTCATATTGCTTATGAGCTGACTACCTATAATACAACAGTCTAGGTATTTGAGCTCATACAATGCAAGCTATATTGTCACAATTTTGCATTTCGAGCATGAGTGAATTGGGGGCATGTAGTGTGATCAAACATATTTCGGCAAATGCAAAAAGACTAAGTGCTGTTTGCCAAAATTACATTCAAAGAATGTTGAATTTGCTTCTTTTTCCACTAATGTCAGAGTTGGTATATATATATATATATATATATATATATATATATATATATATATATATATATATAAGTCTAGGGGGGTTCCCCACATGGGGAGTGTAGGGGGCTTGCTACCCTGAAAAAAATTGAGTTGTTTGTTGAAGGTAGTTTTGGCGAATGGTTTTCATTTTTTTTTCCATTTGTCAAAATCACATGGAACCATAGGTATAGACATATACATAGTGTACCAAACAGATGCTCTAGTGTGAATACTGTAGTGTGATCTGAATGGATAGATGTTATATTCCATGTATTACAGGAGAAAAGTTGATATTCAACAAACCCACTGTCTTACTGGCATATGAGTAGTAATGCCCTGCTACCCTCCCTCTGGCAGTCTGCCATAGCTCAGAAGTCCTCCCACTGCCTGTCTCTGAGGGTGAATAACCAATCACCTGGCAGGACCAGGAAAACCCTTCACACTCACAGTCAGAATACTTTCAGTTTTTGCGTGCCCATCAGGGAAAGATTTCTTGGGATATTGCTTCTCCCAAACTGGGTGATATCGGCTGCAGAGCTCATATAAAAATCTCCTTTTGGGTTTTATTTCCTCCCTCTGCCTTTTTCTGTCAGTGCTTCAGTTGTGTATTCGGCAGCTTTGACAGTTTTTTTTTTTCCTATTATAAATTTTGTATATGCTTCTGGTTTTACTTTGACTAGCACAGTAAGGCCTGTTGGTTAAGAATGTCATTGGGAAGTTTTGACAGGAAAACATGCTAATTTTGCATTTTTTTTCTTTGGAATTATGATTATATGAGGTTACTGAGAAGGATTACAGCATTTTAAATTTTTTTCTATTTAAATTGCGATTCTGGTACTATTTTGCATGTTAAATATTTCTGACAGGAATTTTTCATCAGTGTATGATTTATTTCTTGTCTAATACTCTTTTAGGCTTTATCAATTCATTTTGATTGAAACTAACCCCCCCCTTTTTTTTACAAAATTAGTGGACTTTGTGCAGTGGTTAGAACAGTTACCCCTGCGGAAATAGACTTCATATTGCCTTTTGGCACCATTTTGGATGTTAAGTATTTCTGACAAGGATTTTTCATCAGTTTAGGATTTATTTATTCTGTAATACTGTTTTAGGCTGTATCTTTTCATTTGGACTGAAACCATTCTTTTTTTCCCCAAATCAGGGGACTTTAATACATGTATTTTGGGCTTTGAACTTTGTTAGTGTAAATGTTGTCATTTTCCCAGTGCAGTGTTCAGAACAGTATCCCTACAGAAATAGCTTTTAGATTGCTATTTAGAGGGAGAATAGTGGGATTTGTCCATCTTCCTACTGAGCTGACCATGCAGCCAGTATTTGGTATTGAGCTGGCTAGTTGCTTGTACTCCTGACTTGATGGATTCAGCCACCCAAACATCTTCCCTATCTGCACCTAATAAATGAAAGAATAAATCAAAAAAATATGCCTCAGTTTATGGTTAGCCTTAACTTCAGGCAGGCTGTTGGACCTCTCACCTTCTGTTACCTCCAGCTCTACATGGATGGCTATAGTACCACAACTGTATGTGACACGAAGGTAAGACACAACTTCCAGGGCTATACCATTCCTGCTGCACGCATGAGAGAACCAAACCTTTTACGTGCAGGGGAACTTAGGAGTGCAGAATCTGTTGCCAGTATTGATACCACCCAGGGGATTCTCCCACCAGTATAGTTTATGCGAAAAAGGGAAAGAATACCCACAAGGTGGTTGGACAGCAGCCTCTGACTGTTTTATTTTTCACCTGAGAGTTCAAGGAAAGAATAATAAAGTGACAACTAGTTAATGAATGGAGGACTTACATATCTAATAGCCAAGCTGCCAGTTTTCAAATCATATAATGACAGTTCCTTAGGGCCAGAAGATGACTGAGTATATCATTAAGTGTGGTATGGTGGTTAGTGTTCAACATGTTTATAAATACTGCTTTAAAACCTGCCCAGCTGTCACAACATGGGGTAAAATTATTAGGATCCTATCTTTTTGGTCAAAGTGCATGTTAGTAAAATTGGAAATGTGGTGTGCACTTTCATCTACTAACATTTTAATTGATCAAAAATGCTTGAAATAAGTGAGAACATGGAATACTGGGGTTAAAGCAGTTTCCCTTTTCCCCAGATTTGCGTGATCTCAGAGCTTGTTTGTACAGATCTGAACTCAGGTGGGCTATCAGCCACACCTCTGAGCTGAGATACCAGATGATTAGAGGCTTCTGTGCTTCCCAAAAAACATACGTTGCCTGTTTATTTATTTATTCATACTACTTACTGCACCTTTCTATTGCATGCTGCCTACTGTGTACCAAACTGCACTGCTGCACTGCAGTTATCTGCCTTACTGTGCCTAACTCATATTTTATTGCTGTTTTCACTGTTTGCAAAGTTATTTTTGCTATTTCCATTGTTGGTTAAGTATCTGCTGGTACTTTTCTCTGCTGAAAAGCAATCTGTTCTGTTTTTTCTGGTTTTCCCTCCAAGCAGTGTTAAAATAGCTGATAGTTAGCCATTTAAAACATTCTTTAGAGTCTCATTGCCTTTTTTCTGAAGTTTAAAACATTTTTAGTGTCTCAATGCTATTTTTCTGCTGTGTTAAACATTCTCTAGTGTTTCCCACCAAAACTAGGGTAGCCAGTAGCTGTAGCATAGTCCAGATACAGGTTTGCTGCATATGGGTCTGTTTGTAGTGGCTGCTTGTTCTGAACACATTTTTCAGGCCATCTTTTGATTGGAAATGACCCTTCTGCACTCTAGTGAGAGAAGTGTGCTGATTGGAACCTGTCTAGTGAAGGGTGGTTGGTTTAGGGATTGGAGTTAGCATCCTCACTGGTCCTTTTGAACCTTTTTAAAGTTTTTTTCAAGTTGTTAGCTCTGGTATTTAAGTCCTGTGTTTGAGCAGGTTTATGCTTGTTTGTACCAAGCTGAACTGAAGTGATCCACCAGCCACAAGTCTGAACTGAGATATCAGGTGACTAGAGGCATCTGAGATTCCCAAAAAACATAAGTTGTCTGTTTTTTTTTTGCTTATTTATGCTATTTACTGCACTTTTTATTGCCTGCCGCTTACTTTAATACTGTGTACTAAACTGCACTGCTGTACTGCAATTATCTGCCTTACTGTGCCTGTTAAATCACATTTTATTGCTGTTTTCACTGTTTAAGTATCTGCTGGTACTTTTTACTGCTGAAAGCAATTTGCTCTGCTTGTTCTGGTTTTCCTGCCAAACAGTGTTAAAATAACTGATTGTTAGCCATTTAAAACATTCTTTAGAGTCTCCTTGCTTTTTTTCCGCTGTTTAAATTTTTTTCAGTGTCTCACTGCTATTTTTCTGCTGTGTTAAACATTCGCTAGTGTTTCTCTTCAAAACTAGGTTATCTAATAGCTGTAGCCTAGTCCAGATGCAGGTTTGCTTCATCTTGGTCTGTTTGTAGTGGCTGTTTGTTCTGACTACATTTTCCAGGCCATCTTTGATTGAAAAGGGCCTTTCTGTACTCTAGTGAGAGAAGTGTGCTGATTGGAACCTGTCTGGTGAAGGGTGGTTGGTCTAGGGCTTGGAGTAAGCATCCTAATTGGTCCTTTTGAATCTGTTTACATTTTTTTCCAAGTTTTTTAGCTTCTGGTATTTAAGCTCTGTGTTTGAGCAGATTTCTGCTTGTTTGCATGTTGTGCAGCATCGTTCCCTGCTGTGCAATTGTGCTTCATAGCTGGACAAAATACATTCAACAGTTTTCCCTTAGATACAGCTGTAGCACATTAGTGTAGCCCTCATCCTTAGTACTTTTCCAGTCAAAGAAATACTGCTAGTGAGCTGTAACCTATTAAACCACCAGCAAGAAATATCCATCCACTGAGCTCCTCCTGCAAAGCCTCCCTTTGTGATAACAGTTCTTCAACCTAGCATTATGGACAGTTGGACTACTGTTCTTTCTCCTGCCAATCTTGTGACTTGGCTGTCTTGAGGCAGTGTAGCAGTTGCCTTATGTACACTGAAAACCTTCTACTAATAACTCACTCTAATACAGAGTGCAAGAGCTGTATCTACACCAAGAATCTTGAATCCATGCTCTTTCACACTCAAAACAATAACATTGAAGAGACTGTCAATCCACCCACCACTACTCATGCACATAGTACCACTACTCATACACATAGTATGCATCAAACACAAAAATCAACGTACTCGGAGGTTCTCTCAAAAAACTTACAGAAACACTAGAGTCTTCCAAAACACAAGACTGCTGCAAATAGCACAGTTCCCACAGCATCCATGACACATAGTAACACCAGTGTCTCACCTACCAAGCCCATAAGGTGTAACACTCAAAAAGACACATTTTCATGTTATTGGAGACTCCATAGTGAGACACACAGATATCCCACTCACCAGGGTGGACAAGGAGAAAGTCGCAGTCAGTTGCCTGTAGAATGCCAGAATTCATCAGATCACATATGCACTCAGGTTCCTCAGTAACAAGTACCATTATAACTGTGTCATAGTTCATGTTGGAGTGAATGACCTGAGACATACCTCACTGGAGTATATGAAGAGAGACATGGTTAAGCTCTCTGAGTACTTGTCCCTAGCCTTGAGCAGCATACTACAATCATCTAGAATGATGTCACAGTGTAAACAAAAAAATGATTGATTTCAATAATTGGCTTAGTGTTTGGTGTCATTCAAAGGGGATCTAGTTTATGTCAGCCTGGGAAGCAATGGTAGGCAAACCCTGTTGCTTTGTCAGAGATGGTTTACACCTGGCACCACTAGGCGTTCAGCTGCTGGCAAAATATCTTGCCTCCCTCATAGTGCCTTTTTTTAGGCAAGAT
Source organism: Protopterus annectens (assembly GCF_019279795.1). Classification (NCBI taxonomy): domain Eukaryota; kingdom Metazoa; phylum Chordata; order Ceratodontiformes; family Protopteridae; genus Protopterus; species Protopterus annectens. The sequence continues at coordinate 400,147,084 of NC_056737.1, read as the reverse complement.
ATTGAAAACAAACCAACCAATGTGAAATGTTCCAGACATAAAATAAGAGTCATGCTGCTAAAAGCCAGGAGCATAAAAACTGCACAGCCAGGAAGCATTTCTACCACTAGAAGATGTAGATGTCTGTGCAGTCATACAAATCTGGTTCAAGGCCTCAGAGAGAACCCCAACCTTGCAAGGCTACAATGCCTTCCACACATTCAGACCACAAAACAAAAGGAAGCAGTGTTTCTATCTATATTAGAGATAAATTTACCTCCCTTCTAGTTAGGCTGGACAACTCCATGGAGTTGCTCCAAGTTCAGGTTACTGTGGGTAAGACCCCCATTCAAGTCATAGCCAGTTATAGATCCCCCTCCAAGGGTCATGACACGCACAAACCGTACTTGATCAAACTGGAGTCAATCCAAATATGCCCAAACACTATGGTTAGGTGGATTTCAATTATCCCAACTGGGAAACCTATGCTAGCCCTAACTTGCTAATAAAAAAGGTCCTTGATTTTGTTAACTCAAATGTCCTGGAATGAATTGTTCATACCCTGACAAGAGGAACAAACATACTAGATCTGGTCCTCACTAACATGTCAAACAGATGCACTGCCACAGCTATCGGACCCTCATTAATTAAATCTGATCACAAATCAGTCACCTTCAAGCTGGCAATAACACCAGAAATCACAAAGTGTGAAATCAGACTAAATAACTTCGCCATGGCAAACTGTACCCTCCTAGATGAAGGTATAAATTCATTCCAAGCTCCACCCCAAGCTGGAAGTGGTAATTACACTGAAGCTTACACTAAAGCCCTATACAGTCACTTGCATACGTGTATAGACTTGGCTGTACCAGAAAGAATCAAAGCCAGAACCGCAAGTAAAAACAAGTCACCATGGTAGACATCCAGCATCAACAAACTTTACAATAAATGCAAAATGTTGTGTCCAAGAAAACAAAAGTGAGGCTCCAACAATGGAAAACTACCCTCCTCAGCCTCACCAGGTAAATAAGATAACTTGCCAAATCCTCTAAGGACTTCTTTGAGAAAAACTTAGCAAGCACAGCCAAGGATAACCATAAGGCCTTTTACAGCTATGTACATAGCTTAAAGGGTAGGACCCAAGCATGTGCAGAACTAGTGACTAACAGTATCACACACACTGACCCCACAGAGATAGCAAACCCGCTAATGGATAGGTTTGGCATAAATTTCAATCCCTTATCCCCTCCAAACTTATCACAAACCTTCTCCCAACCACCCCATACATATCTGAAGAGCAGGTCATTAAAGCCTTGTCCAAGGCAAAAAACACACCCTCTATGGGACCAGATGGCATCCTAGGCTGTTTTCTAAAGAGGCTAAAACATGAACTAGCACAATCATTAAGTACCCTTTTCAATCATAGCCTAACTACAAGCTTTGTTCCTGTGGAATGAAGAACAGCAACAGTTATTCCTCTCCACAAAGGTGGCCTAGTTACAGGGAATTACAGACCCATAAGCCTGACCAGTCTCATCTGTAAGGCCATGGAATGTATCATTATGGACCTCATAAAGACATAGACGGCCCCCAAACCCTGGATCCAACCCAATTCGGGTTTGTCAAGGGCAGATCCTGCCTGTTAAATCTGGTGGATTTCTTCGATAATGTGACCAGGGGCATTGACAAGGGCAAATCTGTGCACACAGCATACCTCAACTTGGCAAAGGATTTCATCACAATTCCACACTCAGGCATTACTAATAAACTTATCAAACTGAATGTAACCCCCTTTGTTGTAAGATGGGTTGCCAACTGACTCACAAATCTGACACACACTATCAAAGTGGGTGACTCCACATCAACCAGCTGACCTCTCATCAGTGGAGTGCCACAAGGGTCAGTGCTGGGCCCCCTACTGGTGTCTTAGTCACAATCTCAAACTGAATGCAAAGAAATGGATCATCATTCCCTTCGTCAAAAGAAATGTCCCTTCACACTATCAAATCAACAGCAATACCCTAAGTACCTATGAAGTGGTAAGGGATCTGGGATCACAAGTTGACTGTGAACTTAACTTTGACCACTATGTGTCTACTGTGGTAAGGAAGGCATTCCATGTAGCACACTTGATTAGTAAAGGCATCACCTTGAGAGCAAAGGAGCTTGTAACCCTATGTACTAGGCACTAATCCGGCCCATAATTGAGTATAATTCCCTGTTTGTTATGTACTGTACAAAGCACCTGCAGCAAATGGAGAGATCTCAGAGGTTTCTAACAAAGAAGATCAAGGGACTCCAGCACATGTCTTACACAGACCGACTAAAGTCCCTGTCACTATAGTCTGTATCGTATAGACTTCTTAGGGGAGACTTATGCCTGGCTTACAGAGCAATCTCAGACCCAAACCTAATGAATTTGCTGCATATCCGTAAATCAAACAGGACTAGAGTTACCCATTCTGTGGATCTAAATATGGCTTGCAAGTTAAATAGGACATGCTGGAGGGAGAGATTTGCCTCAAAGTGACTGCTGCGTCTTTGGCATAAACTACCAATTCATGTGAAACATAGCATCTCTATGACACTGTTCAAGAGGAACATGGATGAGTGGATGGGGCACCATAAATTCTTACCAGGGATAGAGCCCACAACCTTCCTGGACATGGGCAGTCATTACTAAATGCAATCCTGGGTATTGACTAGCGTATCTGATGTATTACATTGGGATGAAATGGCTAAGCTTGAAATGACCTCCAGGTTGATAGTCTAGTAAACTCCTATGATCCTATGTTAGTATATATATATATATATATATATATATATATATATATATATATATATATATATATAGATATAGATATATATATGTATATATAAAGATAGATAGATATAGCAGCAAGGTGAGTTGGGGAGTCCCCCACATGACGGCTGCAGGGGGAGTTGCCCGCCACAAAAACCAGTTCAAAAAGAAATTTCACATTACTTTTGATCTGCATTTGAGCATATATATTAATTTGTTCTCTGAGAATTGGTGATTGACAGAACTGCTCTTGATGAAAGTTCTTTGATCACTTGTCCACTAACCCATCATTAAAAATATATGCAATGTATACCTCACATCAGCAGCCACTGGAATCGTGTCAATTCACCAATCTGATTGATAATTAGAGTGAATCTGCATCACTGAAAGCTACTTTCAGTTCAGTAAAAAACAAAGACTCCACCCCCCCAACTTGTATATTAACTCCATGGCCAAACAACAGTGGAGGAAAGGACAGCTTCAGTGAAACTGGCTGTTAGCCACATGGATTCACACTAACAGTAATCAGACTGATTGCCATTGGTAAATTTACAGGCTCCTACAGTCGGTTTGAATCTCATTATGCCATCTGACAAGGTGGACATGCAGTTGCCGGTGAAACTAGGCATACAGGAATCTCATCTCAGATGGGAAGTAGATTCACCACCTATTTGACAGGCAAAAGTTTTAGAGTAGCAATGAACAATGCACAGTCTGAGAAGATTTAGGGATGTGGAGGCTCTTAGTGGATCATAGCTTGTTCTAGATCTGTGGGGTACTGAATTACTACAGTATTGTTATGACTTGGATATCACCTCCTACTCATAGACATAGTATCTGCAGATGATTTTCTGATAATATTCTAAGGCTAAACAAAGGTTACAGATTCTAGCACTAAAGCAATGTATGAAGAAGTCCTACAGATGCAGTCATTTTGCATTTTTATGTTTATTGTACATTTTTGTTTCTGTTTGTGTCTTGCGTTTTTCTTTGTTTTTCCCTGTGAAGAGTTAACAGTGATCAGTACACACACACAGTTCTAAAACAAACACATATAACTTGTACATGTAGTTCTAGCTAAAACACCTTGTCAGAGTTTTGAGTCTGTTAATAGGTGATAATTCTGTGGTAATTTGCGTTGCTCTATTTCTCATCTCTTTTCCTTCTGATCGCTTAATAAAAGAGAGTTTTGTTGTCCTTATAATTTCCCCAAACTCCTTTTAAAATCATTGGAGTCTGCAGTGATCTGTCACACTTCCCTTTCTGGTGTGCTGTTCCATTGATGTTTCCTTATTAACTATTTGTATTGCAAGGTACTGAAAAGTCATTATCTGGATTAAGTACAGCAGTCTTTTGTTGATCATAAGACTTCTTTAGGTCTCTTTTGAATAATTTTATTACTGCTGTAAAACATTAGTCAGTCTCCACAAGCTAAACTGGGACACTTTCTAATAACCTGTTTCATTTTCTATTTAAAATTTGTGCCTGAACAGACATGCTCAGATACTAAAATCTTTGAGTGTTACAGCATCACACGTTGATTCACCACTCCATGGCATATGATGGTTTTGATGCTGTTTTGTTCTAAATTGGTGGTCAGCTTATTGTCATTATTTCTTTGATTGCTTGCTTGTTCTTTTTTTTTTTTGTTTTTTGCTCATTTGGTTTCATGTAAGTAATAATGGGCTCTGAGTGATTCAGTCTGTGAAGATAGGTGAAAGCTGCCAGCCTAGCCAGATAGAATTTTGTAGATAATTTTGTCATTTGTAAATATTAATACAAGCCACAGGCTTGTTCTCTTAAATGGGAAAATGGTGTTAAATGTGGAACTGCAAAAATGTGACAACAGTGCACTCTGCTGTAACAAAGCTAATGAGTCAATTCTTTGATATCAAAACTTGGAGCCGATATGTCTGGATAAATTAATTCTGGCTATTGTCTTGAGACTAGAGTTAATTGTTAGAATTTGCATGTATACATTCTTTTATTGTTCTGGGTTCCTGACCAGCTGCAAGATCAAGGGCTATTAACCTCTGAGAATCTGTTAGCCTGGGATCCAGAAAGAAATGATGTAATCTGAAATGAATCAGTGGTACTGTGTTATCAATTTAAGGACAGAAAGAATGAGACCATTAGAGCATTTGTCCAACATCCAACATCACCAGCACTGCCTGTATCTAGATGTAAGTAAGATTTTAGAACTGTGTTTTCTCTTAGAAATAGCTAGGAATTAGGAAGATTAGAATAAGTGTTTTTCTGTGTTGATGTCAGCTACGGTATTATTTTAAGTATTTCTCTGTGATCTCTGAACTCTTGACTAGCACTGTGTAGTAAGAAGTATTGTCTTGTGTTTTTATTATTTATTATTAAATATTTTAAACCTTTCAACTGTAGCTGTTTTTTTGTAGAAATAATTTAAGCTCTAAGAGTACATTGCATGTATATAGTGATACTGTACCAAGTCACTCCAAATAAGTCTTGACTGTTAGGTTGCACTTACCATTTGCATAATAATATTGCACAGTAATAATTGGACACCCTTTTAAGGGCCTTCGAGTAGCTGATAAATATTAGCTGGGTGGTGGCAGTGATTTCTACCGTATAGTCTGGGTAATAGGGGCACAGCTGGAGAACTTGTGCCAGCCTTCCCCAGGAGTGTCTGTGTGGTTGTATAAACTCTTATCTTAAAGTGTGTGTATGTCAGCTACTTGGGCAGGGACACAAAGCACTGGTTGGACAAAGAGGGTGCTGGAGGTTTTAGCTTGCCCACTAGACTGAGATCTGGACCCTACAGCTGTACCAGTGGGGAGTCATATTGGGGACCTGGAGAGAAAGGGAGCAACCAGTCCCAGACTAACTGTGATCACTGTGTGCTCTTAAGGGAAATTGTACTTTACTGTGTGTGTATTTATTATCCTTTCCCTATATGGACTCCCCTCACTGGTGTTAGTGGTGAGAATTGAGGTTCCTTGATTGCTGAGCCAGTCCACGGGCATCACATATTAATTGTTTGGCAGTGGTGGGATATCCATACCACATATTAATTGGTTGGCAAATACAAATTGGCTTGTAGTGGTGTGGGTAGAGTGAATTCCTCTAGCTTGTGTACAGTGATCACTGAAGGTGCTTTGTACTCTAAATCAGCCACGCAGTGAATACTCAGAGTTCAGATCACAATTGTTTTATTTCTTTTTTTAGCTTAGTTAGTCAGGAAGAGCAGGCAGCATGTCAGCAGAGGAGTTCGGAAAGCTGAGAAGGAGCCAGCTGGCTGAGATGTGCCAGGCTAGGGGACTGGTGCATGGAAACCTGACTAAGGCAGACATGATTGCAGCTTTGGTCACAGCTGCATTAGAAAACAGCAACCAGGAGGATGTTCAGAGAATGGACAGCTCAATCTTTCTGCAGAGGACTTAAAAATCCATCTGGAGCTAAAGAGACTTGTGTTGGAGGGCAGGCGTGTGGTAATAGAAGCAGCTGAGAGACTGAGGCATCTAGAGAGTGAGGACAATGAGAAACTGTGACATTTGTAGGCTGAGGAGAATAAGAAACTGCTATGCCTGGAAGCTGAGGAAAAGGAGAGGCAGAGGCAGCATGAGAAGGAGATGCTGACTCTTTGCCAGACTCATGTAGGTAATGGGGAAGGTAATAACCGGACCCCAGAAGCACAAAAGGTCAGTAAATTTCTTCCGCAGTTTAAAGAGGGGGATAATTTTGATAGTTTCATTCATATGTTTGAGAGGGTATGTAAACAGCATGATGATGACCAAAGGCTCTGGGTATGATTCTTGACCCCCTTCCTCCATGGTAAAGCTATAACCGTGCTGTCCAAAATGTCTGACATTGCATGTTTTGCTTATACTGCTGTTAAGAATCACTTGTTAGAGCACCTGAAACGTATAAGAAAATGTTTTGTGAGCATAGACACAAGGCAGATGAAAGTGTGTGTGAATATGTTGCTGAACTGAGCACTTATTTTCATAGGTGGGTGAGCGGATGTCAGGTCACCACTTTTGAAGGGCTGGCAGACTTTTGGTGAGGGAACAAGCCCTTAGCACTTTGTCTGAGGACATGAGGATCTGGTTAGCTGATAGACAATGTGCTACTTCAGATGAGTTGGGGAAGAAGGGAAACCTATACCTAGCAAGCAGGGCATTCCTGCACAGGAAAGGGACCCCCAGTACTGCTCATGGGTCTAAATGAACCTATGGTGGGTAGCACAGACTGCGCCAACAGAATTTGCCAGTAGCAGGAGAAGCCACTAGTCCAGGTACATATCCAGGACCTAAGGTTAAATGTTTTGAATGCAAGCAATGGGGCCATGTGGCATACAGAAGTCCACGGAGGCAAAGTGATGAACAAAAAGTGAAAGAGCCAGTAAGTGGGAAAGACAAAATGCCAATATTAGGTCGTCTTGAAACAACAGGAGTACCAAACTACCATCCTGCAAATGTCCTGCTAGGGAAGGATGTGGAATGGGGCAGTACCATGGGTTTATGCAGTTACACACAGTCAAGCTAGTAGACAAGCATGTAGGTCTGGTAGCCTGGGGGAGACCCAGACAGACTTCATACTTGCAGCCAGGACTGGTGAGGTGGTTACTTCAGAGAGGAAGCTACTCTGTAGCAGTGAGACTCAAGGTGAGCCACAGCTGCTTGTGGGTACTGATGTTCCCTTGGACAGAGTGACTGCAAAGGTAGAGGTGAGTAGTAGTACCCAGGCTGACAGTGAGGCGCCACTGTCAGAGGATGCCAGACTTCCTGTGGAAGGGGAGCTGGGAAGGTTTACAAAGGGAGAGTTGAGACAGGCTCAGCTCTCAGACCATAAGTTGCAAAGCTTGAGGCAGGTAGCTAGTGAGGCACCTAATTCTCAAAGGAAGGGGGAATCTGTATACTGGGACAAAGGGTTACTGTATAGAGAGTGGACCCCTGATGGAGGGCTAGAAAGTGAGAGAATACAGCAGTTGACCTACTGTCTGGTGCTTCCAGCCATAGCCCATGATATTCCCTTTGCAGGTCATATGGGTATAAAACATACAAAGAGACAAATTATGCAGAACTTGTATTGGCCTTGAATTTCCAGAGATGTAACAGGGTACTGCAGGACCTGTGAGCAGTGCCAAAAGGTAGGCAAGGCAGGAGACAAGGTGAGAGTTCCTTTGATGCCTTTTCCTGTGATTGAGGAGCCATTTTATAGGGTAGCTATGGATACTGTGGGGCCTCTGAGTACCCTAAGTTCCACAGGGAAAAACTATATCTTAGTGGTAGTAGATTATGCTACAAGATACCCTGATGCAATGGCTCTGTCCTCCAGTGAGGCAGAAAAGGTGGCAAATGCTTTGTGAGAGATTTTCAGCAGGGTAGTTTTCCCAAAAGAAATACTGACTGACAGAGGTGTCAGTTTCTTGTCAGAGCTGCTGGCTTGTCTGTGGAAGTCCTTTGGGGTGAAGCACATGAAGACCACCCCCTACCATCCCCAGACTAATGGTCTTGTTGAGAGGTTAAACTCTATACTCAAGTCCATGCTATGGGCATTTGCAAATCAGTTTAAGAGGGAGTGGGACAAATATTTGCCCCATCTGTTGTTTGCTTGCAGAGAGGTTCCCCAGGAATTCACAGGTTTTTCACACTTTGAGTTGCTGTATGGGCATAGGGTGAGGGGACCTCTAGATTTAATTTGTGATGAGAGGTGAGTGCGAACTTCACAATGAGTCTGTTGTGGCATATGTCCTAAACCTCAGGACAATTTATTTATTTATTTTACATTTGTTTACCGGGTTAGTCCAACTGGATACATATCCTTTTTCAGTAGAGACCCGGGGAGAAAAGCTCCACAGTACAAAAGGTTTTGAGTTAACATTTCAATGATTTCAAAAATACATGGTAAGGTAATTAAAAGTTTAAACATATCAGTTACAAAAAAGTTCGAGGAGAAAAAAGAAAAAAATCTACATAACTAAAACTGGATTTAGGTTTGCATTACATAGTAAAAAATTTTGGATAACATAGTAAGAAGAGACATCAGGTTAAAAATTAGCTATAATTTGAGTAATTCATGTGGTATGTGGACTAGTGAGGACATAGGTTCCATGGACACTATTAAAGATTTATATTATAGGCTCCAAAAGATGGGTAAAGAAATATCGAGTACAATGCTCATAGGGATTAATAAATAGAGGGGTGTAACAGTGAACTGGAGATCATATAATATAGTTTAGCAGGGCAGTAGTAGAATAAGAGAGAAAAAAGATGGCATCAGGAGATAGCATGGAGGGTATTGGGACTTTTTAGGACTAATCTGGTTTAGTACATGAACATAGCCAATGAGCTTTTAGGAAAGATTTGAGGTTAGTTTTGAACTGGCTGAGGGAGGTAGTTAGTCTTAGGTCACTAGGAAGGGAATTCCATAGTTTTCCGATGGAATTAGCATAAAGAGCATCCCCACCTAGGTTATTAGATTTGATAGTTTGTATCAGTTCACTATTGGAGGAACGAAGGCAGCTGAGATTAGAATAGGGGGTGAAAAGTTTGTTCATTGAGGGGGTTTTATGTGGTTCCTTGATTATTTTAAATGCTTCTGTAAGTTGGGTAAGTTTAAGAAGATTGGGGAGTTCTAACCAGGCGAGTTTTTTTAGGTTTAGGCAGTGATGAGTATGGTACGGTTCACCTGTTACAAATTTGGCAATATGATTATAAGTCACAGAGAGTTTGTGTAGCTCAGCTTTATTAAGGAAGGAGAATACTGGGGAGGCATACAGTAGGGTGGAGAGAAAATGTGTACGTGCAATGGTTAGTTTGGTAGTAGGGGTTAGAAAGTTTTTAATTCTATACATAGATCCTAGTTTCTTGTTTACAGTTTTTATAGTTTGACTGATGTGCATATCAAATTTGAGCTTGTGATCAATAGTAACTCCCAGTAGTTTGGCATTAGTGACAGGCTCTATGATAGTACCGTTAGTGGATTGAACATGGAAGGTCATATTATTAGTAAGTGGAGGGTGTTGTCCTAAGGAAGAGGCTGAGGTGGGGAAGATTAGTAGTAGCTTGGTTTTTGTTGGATTCAAGATCAGTTTCTTCTCAATGAACCATGTTTCAACTGCAGCAAAGCAGCTTTGGGTAATTACTTGGAGATTATGGAGGGAGGCGTCAGCGCAGATCAGTGTGGAGTCATCTGCATATTGTATGCAGGTTGCATTAGGGATTACTGAATAGAGATCGTTTATAAATACAGAAAAGAGAAGGGGACCAAGTATAGAGCCTTGGGGAACTCCTATGGTGTTAGGTAGTAATTGAGATAGCTTGCCTTGCCACTGGACAGCTTGTTGTCTCCCTGAAAGATAGGCATCAAACCAGCTTAGGGCTGAGTAGTCTAGGTGAAGGGTTTTCAGGGTATGGAGCAGTGCTTGGTGATTAACCATGTCAAAAGCTTTTGAGAGGTCCAGAAAGAGAGCAGAGGTAATTAGTTTATTATTTCGGTTGCAGTTGACTGAGTCAACAAAGGAGAGGAGGGCAGTGGTTGTACTGTGATGGGGGTGAAAGCCGTGTTGAGTGTTAGACAAAAGATTATTTAGAGTAAGATAGTGCAGTAGTTGCTTGTGAACACACCTTTCCATTATTTTTGCTATTGGGGACATTATTGCTATAGGTCTAAAATTTGATATTTCCGTGAAAGAGCCACCCTTGTGAAGTGGGATGACATATGATATTTTCCACATAGTGGGGATTTTAGACTCTGTAATGCTTCTATTTATCAGAATGGAGATAGGATAGGCTATAACATCTGATGCTATTTGTAAGTATTCAGCTGGGAGTCGATCAGCCGATAAGCTGGATGGTTTAAGTTTCTTCAATAGGGAGCTAATGTAGGAGGTGGATATTGGGTGAAGGTTAAAGGCAAGTGGGGATTGACCAATAGTATTGGTTGTGAGGGGGGTAGGATTAGTTATGGAAGGTGTGGAGGAAGGTAACTTTCCAGCTAGGGACTGGATGGTCTCAGTAAAAAATGAGTTAAACATATTGGCTATTTCTTCCGGATCTTTAACTGTAAGTTTAGTGGGGGTAGGAGTAGAGGGTTTCCCAGAGTGAAGAAGGTTGTTAAAACCTGCCCAAAACTTTTTTGGGTTATTCTGATGTTTGTCCTGGAGGTGACAGTAATAGTTTTTTTTATCTCGGGTGATATCTGACTTTGTAGAATTTCTTAGCTGCTGAAACTTAATACGATCTAAGGGCGCTTTTGTGGATCTCCACTTTTCCCATGCTTGGTCTCTAAGCTTAATTTTTGATTTAGTTTCCTTAGTTAGCCATGGTGCTATGCGAATCTTCAATCTTATAAGGCGGTTTGGTGCATGGGAGTCCAGAATTTTTAGAAATGTGTCGTTAAAATAACCCACACTCTCATCAAGAGGAAGTGATTTTAGCATTGACCAGTTACAGGATTTAAGTTCTTCTAGGAAAAGTGCTGGAAGAAATTTTTTCTTATTTCTAACAAGTCTATATATTGGAGGTCTTGTGATAACCATTTTGTCCTTCCTTATGTATGTAACTAGGTGGTCACTGAGATCATTGGGGAGGGTACCTGTGGTATAGTTATTTGTATCTTTATTGGTAAGTATCCAGTCGATGGTGCTTTCTTTTTGCTTAGTATTACCAATTCTTGTAGGGGAAGTAATGTTTTGGGAAAAGCCATAAAGGTTAATGGGAAGGGGATTAGTATGGTCAGAGAATTGTGTCCAGTCTATGTTAACGTCTCCCAATATGATGGTCTCTTGGGGGTAGTTCATGGTTAAACAATTTAGGGTTACTTCCAAGGTTTCTAAGTTTTTCCCTGGAGGAATGTACACTACAAGACTCAGGGAACTCATGTACCTGGTCCAGAAGAACCTGGCCAAAGCCCAACAACAGAAAAAGGTGTGGTATGACAGGAATGCTCGAGCTAGAGAGCATGCTGTGGGGCAGCAGGTAATGGTTCTCATTCCTGTCAGATGCAACAAGCTGCAAGCAGCTTGGGAGGGACCCTACAAGGTGGTAAGAAAGGTAAGTGATGTTAACTACATGTTTTAACTGCTAGGCAGGAGGCAGGGGCACAAATTGTACCATGTTAACATGATGAAACCTTACCATGATAGGGAGACCCTTGTGCTGAGCATTTGCAATGGATTGCAGGAGGAGTCTGAGGGAGATTGGGTGACTGATCTCCTCAGTGAGGCTCCGACTAACACCTCAGTGGAAGGGGTAGCAATGTCCCAGCAGCAATCTCCTACCCAGGTTCAAGAAATGCAAGCAGTGTTACAGGAGTCTGGGGACATATTCACTTGAAAACCAGGGTGCACCCACTGGGGAAGCACCAGGTGGATACAGGACCCCAAAGGCCTATTAGGCAGGCCCCTTATATGGTGCCTGAGGGAGTCAAACAGACTCTGAGGGAGGAGATACAGGAGATGTTGGAACTAGGGGTGATTCAAGAGTCCAACAGTCCCTGGGCCTCCCCAGTGGTGCTGGTGCCAAAGTAGGATGGCAGTACCAGGTTCTGTGCAGACTACAGGAAATTAGTCACACAGAGTCAGATGCTTACCCCATGCTGAGAACAGACGAGGTCCTAGAGCAGATGGGTGGGGCTAAGTATCTTGCAACCACTGATCTTACCAAGGGTTACTGGTAGGTGCCCTTGCCTGCCAGTGCTAGAGAGAGGTCAGCCTTTGTGACTCCTTTTGGCTTGTATGAATTCACAAAGATGCCCTTTGGGATGAAAAATGTCCCAGCAGCTTTCCAGAGGCTGGTAGATCATATCCTAGCAGGAGGATTTGCCCTTGCTTACCTAGATGATATTGCCATCTACAGCCATTCCTGGCAAGAGTACCTTCAACATATCAGGGAGGAGCTGGCACACTACAGAGGGCAGGGTTGACCATTAAGCCGAGCAAATGTCAGGGGGGTATGGCAGAGGTCTCCTACCTGGGACATAGAGTGGGGAGTGGTAAGATCAGGCCAGAACCTGTCAAAGTAGAAACCATTCAGGCATGGCCTGCATCTGTTACCAAAAAGCAGTTGAGGGCATTCTTAGGCACAGCAGGTTACTACAGAAAGTTCGTCCCCAGTTATAGTACCATAGCTCCTTCCCTCACAGACCTGACAAGGAAGAACAGGCCAGATAAGGTAGTGTGGACCCCATCATGTGAGCAGGCATTCCAGGAGCTTAAGGAAGCTTTGGGAGGACCCCCTGTGTTAGCCAGTCCAGATTACAGCAAAGAATTTGTTGTGCAGTTGGATGCTTCGAATCATGGGGTGGGAGCTGTACTTAGCCAGATTTCTTCAGAGGGAGAAGAGCACCCAGTGGTTTATCACAGTCATAGGCTCCAACCCAGGGAGGAATGATATGTAGCTGTAGAAAAGGAATGTCTAGCCATAGTATGGGCAATGCAGAAACTTCAGCCTTATCTGTATGGAAGAAAATTTACTGTAGTGACCAATCACAATCTTCTAACATGGTTAAACAAAGCCAGCCAGCAAAATGCCAAGTTGCTAAGATGGAGCCTAGGGTTGCAAGCATATATGTCAGTGCAGCACCACAGTGGGATTAGCAATGCCAATGCAGATGGGCTCTCAAGACAGGGAATGGGGTAAGATATACTCAGACAGACCTAACCCTCTCAAGCAGCATTTCTCAAGGGTCACTTTCAAAACTAGCTTGAGTTCTTCATGGGTGGGGGGATGTATGAAGATAGGTGAAGGCTGCCAGCCTAACCGGATAGAATTTGTAGATAATTCTGTCACTTGTAAATATTAATTGTTCTCTTAAGTGGGAAAATGGTGCTAATGTGGAACTGCAAAATTGTGACAACAGTGCACTCTGCTGTAACAAAGCTAATAAGTCAATTCTTTGATGTCAAAACTTGGAGCCGATATGTCTGGATGAAGAATTCTGGCTATTGTCTTGAGACCAGAGTTAACTGCTAGAATTTGCATGTATAAATTATTTTATTGTTCTGGGTTCTTGACCAGCTGCAAGATGAAGGGCTATTAACCTCTGAGAATCTGTTAGCCTGGGAACCAGAAAAAAATGATGTAATCTAAAATGAATCAGTAGTACTGTGTTATCAATTTAAGGACGGAAAGAAAGAGAGCATTAGAGCATTTGTCTTGAGAACATCCAACATCACCAGCACTGCCTGTATCTAGATGTAAGTAGGATTTTAGAACTGTGTTTTCTCTTAGAAATAGTTAGGAATTATGAAGATTAGACTAACTGTTTTTCTGTGTTCATGTCAGAACTTTTCTACGGTATTATTTTAAGTATTTCTCTGATCTCTAAACTCTTGACTAGCACTATGTAGGAAGAAGTATTGTCTTGTGTTTTTATTATTTAGTATTAAATATTTTTAAACCTTTCAACTGTGGCTGTTCTGTGTAGAGATAATTTAAGCTCTAAGGGTACATTGCATGTATATAGTGATACTGTACCAAGTCACTCCAAATAAGTCTTGACTTTTCAGTTGCACTAACCATTTGGATAATAATATTGCACAGTAATAATTGGACACCCTTTTAAGGGCCTTTGAGTAGCTGATAAATATTAGCTGAGTGGTGGCAGTGATTTCTATCATATAGTCTGGATAAAAGGGGCACAGCTGGAGAACCTGTGCCAGCCTTCCTCAGGATTGTCTGTGTGGTGGTATAAACTCTTATCTCCAAATGTGTGGGTCAGCTACTTGGGCAGGGACATGAAGCACTGGTTGGACAGAGAGGGTGCTGGAGGTTTTAGCTTGCTCACTAGGCTGAGATCTGGACCCTATAGCAGTGCCAGTGCGGAGTCTTATTGGGGACCTGGAGAGAAAGAGAGCAACCAGCCCCAGATTGACTGTGATCTCTGTGTGTTCTTAAGGGAAATTGTACTTTACTGTGTATGCATTTATTATCCTTTCCCTATATGGACACCCCTCACTGTTGTTAGTAGTGAGGCTTCTTGGTTGCTGGTCCAGTGCATGGGCATCACACAGTCATGTGTTGGATAACTATATTTTGTACATATGTAGTGAAATGGGTCCATGCTGGATCACTTCATTCTTTAGATCATAAATTTCAAAATAAGTAAATAGGAATTTTGCCTGGATTGGAAAATACCAACGTTATGTCCTATTCAACCCTGGCAATGGCAATTATCTTGAAATGGTTCCACTACAAAGCGCTAACTCTCCAGTGTCCTAATTAGTCAGTCGTAAATGGTCATCTCATCACAAAAATACAGACTGAATGTTCTTTCCCCCTACACCTACATGTGGGGGACTTTGCACATTGACATAACCATGGGGAAAAGAAAACACCCAGGAGGGCTGGCAACACTTAAGAACAATTCCACCCTTACTGTTCCATTAAAACAATAAGAAACACTGTCAGGAACCTGTAAACTAGCTGAGCTATAACCTTACACACTGGCATTTCCAAGGTTATTTTTTGTTTTCATGAAGGAAAGACACAAAAAGTCTTTTGAAGGGTTGCTATATTATCTCAACTCTTAAAAAACAAGAACTTTCACGGATTGTTCCTATACAGCTGTATGACTCCATTATGACCGATGGCCTTCACACCCAAAACATCATGCATTCAGTAAAAGCAACAAAACTAATGTAAGCAGCCACAAAATGTTGTTGTCTCAATGTATCTGTGCGGTAAAGACCATAACCATTATACCACCCTTCTCCCCTAATCAGAGGTCAGAATCAAACCTTGTAACTTGTATCTATGAAGTTAAGACCTTAAGTATTATGCCAACTCTCTCCACAAAGATGTTCAATGGTTCATACTAGGCTAGGTGCCCTTGTGGGTCATTTTAAGTCCAGCCAGTTTACCTTTAAAGGTGAGAATCAAACTCTGTACCCACCTTGAGTCTGAGGTAAACACCTTAACCATTATGCCAACCCCCAACCCACTTGGTATGTGGACAGCCACAGACAAAAACAAGGTGTCTTGATTTTCAAAGACCTTCAGCAAAATCTGTTATAAAAATACTCATGCAAAGAGATTGATTCCTTAGAAGCTATCATGATTTCAGTTTGTGTGACATCTGTCGGAGTGATAACAGTTTTAACTTATCAGCAATCTCGGTAAAGTGGGGATCTACCCAGGTCCTGTTCTAGGACCTCTGCTGTTTTTACTCTTATTAAGTTAGTATTCTGTCCTAACCATACTGATGTCACAATTTATGCTAATAAGACTGAGCACTTGCAACTTCTTCATGTACTGAAATTAGATTAAAACCCTCTGATAACGTTAATGTACTTAATTGCTTGTTCATACGTAGATGACTTGCCATTAGTATTGCTAACATGCAAGCCACGATCTTCAGCTGTGCAGCTAAAATTAATAACTTTCCCCTAGTTGTACGGCAGGGCTAAATGATCTTCCTCTCAGCTACTAACAGGGGAAAACTACAGGTGTCTTTATTGTCTTTTCAATTAATAGTGTTAAATGCATAAATTATTTCACTTCTTTTCAAACTTACCTAACACAGCACTGTATATGTTGACTTCTTAATTCTTTCTATTGCTAACTTACTGTGACTAGGCCATGATTGAAAATGAGCCCTTGTATCTGACTGACTAACTGAATAAAAGAATATCTATATAACTTTTTGCCTGTGATCCTTTCCTCCTTTCCTCTACCTATACTAAGCCGTCCCACACAAGAGAATAAATTTGGCCATTGGCTACTCAGTCTTTTTCCTCCCCAGCCAGACTTTTAGCAATCAAACAGCTAGTTATGTAGTGTATAAAACATACATACAAATAATACCTAATTAGCTACATTTCCATGGCTTACTGTGAGCCACTGAAGTGAAGAAAACTAGTATGTGTCAGCAATTATCAGTAACTAATCCTCTGTGACCAAACTGAGTTTCTTCTGGCACTGCCTTTACTGTTTTGTTACTGATGTATTATTCAGTGATGCAGCACATTGCTGTTTCTTTTGTATTTGCTGTTTCCAGTTTATGGCTTGTTGGTCTAATGGCATGATTCTCACTTTAAGTGATTCGTTCACATACGGTCACTCAAACTCAAACAGTGATCTAGGTTAATTTAGAAATAGGGCTAAGCTCCATAATTGTCTCCTGATCCACGTGCATAGTAACTTCTTATGAATCAACTGTTGAAGAGGTTCTCTTAAACTGGTTCAGTTACAAGATGAGCAATAAAACAAATGCCATTTTTGAGCAAAGGGAAAGTCCTGCTCCATCTTTAATTTGCTATTACTTCCTGTTTGCTATACCTGCACCTAGCTGCAAAGCATATCTGTTTATATGCATGTGTTTTATGTGTGCATGTGTCTGTCTCTTTGTGTTTGTATATGTGTATATCTATATATATATCTATCTATGTGTATATATATATATATATATATATATATATATATATATATATATATATATATACGTATACATATATACTTATAATTATATATATATATATATATATATATATATATATATATATATATATATATATTTTATATATATATATATATATATATATATATATATATATATATATATATATATATATGTGTGTGTATATATATATATATATATATATATATATATGTATCTAATATATTTATATAGATACGTATATAGATATATATATATATATATTTATACACATATAATGTGTATGTATATCATACACACATACTTGTATCTGACTCTTCCCCTTACCTATACTTTCTGGTTGCGGGAAGTCTGCACAGTGTATTCTAAGTGAAATTTACAATGATTCTTTCAGGCATTCTGAACTTCTTTTTCTCATTGCTGACTGCTTTTACTTGGAGATGTGATGTTTAAGGTCAGGGAGTTTTTAGGGTTACAATTAGGTTTCTCATAGTGTTATGTAATTAAGTAGGGCTAGGTGGTGGGAACAATACATAATTTACTATGGTCTATGTTGGGCTGCTAAGCGTTAAGACACCTGCCAATTAGAGCAAGTTGCAATGAGGAAGTGCTGCTCAAGCTAGTAGCCCTTGAGCACATGCAGTAACTATAACCCAAAAAATTCCCTGACCCTAAACATAGAACTCCCATCCTTACCTCAAGTCTGAGTCCCTAAATCTAAATCTGTATTCCTCCCTTCCTAAACCTAAAGTTCCTCTCACTCCCAGCCACTAAAACATCCCTCTTGCTCCCTAACTCTAAGCTACCTTCCTCCTCTCTAAACCTAAAACTTTCTTCTCACTCACTATACTTAAGTCTACAATGGCTTCATAACCCTAAAACTCCCTTCTCACTCTCTAACCCTAAAACTCCCTTCTTGCTTCCTAAACCTAAAACTCCCCTCTCACTCCCTAACCTTAAACTCCCTTACCACTCCATAAACCTACAACCATCTTCCCCTTTTCACTCCCTAAATCTATAGCTCCTCCTGATTGCTACCTAAAACTCCAACATGCACACCTATGGCAATAGGCTAGACTAACCTTGGCTGAACATGAACACTATGTTTGGGCAAGATGTCCACTCTCTCCATAGCTGCTGAACATCATTTCAACACAGTATTCCATTTTAAGCATGAGCAAATAGCTGTACGAGGTAACAGTCACCTAATTCCCTGGCTGCGAGATACTGGCATTCAAGCACCTGGAGCTTGTGTGGCTGCAGAACACCCTAAGTTTTCACACCTACATCTCAACATTCACAGATTACTGGGATAAACTTGCTTCTCTTTTGCCTAGTGTACAGTGAATAATAATTTTCCGCAAACACTCTGCTGTCCCCAATTTTTAACACTTTTCCCATCTGGCACAGTTTTGTCAGGGGGCACCTCTTTCTGCTGGAATTATTGTGTATTTACTATTATAGTTGTTGGCTGCTTTCCCATGGCCAGATTTGGAGCATACACACAATGTCCCTCTCATTTAGCAACTCTTGCTGTGAAACACCAGTCTAGTTGCTTATTTGTTCTTTATTAAACATAATACACTCTGTTTCTTCCAGCTTCTCAAGTACAGTAGAAAATCACAGATTTTCTCTGCATACTCTGTCTTCTATCTCTAAAATTTTTTAAAATAACTCTTCTTGGGAAACCATATGCTCAGCTAACTTTCTTTTTTCTTTCTTTCATCCTCTGATTTTTGCAGTTTTATCAGTTGATCTGAATATCTAGTTAAAGCTTATTTTATTTTTCCACCTTGCTGTTATTTGACTTGATATATTTCTTCATTTTTTTAAACATCTCTGAGTGCATTTGATTTATTTTTTTCTCTAAATTACTGGAACGCATCTTCTGTACCAAAGGTGAAATTTGAACTGCTGTTTAAAGAATAGTTGAAAGAGTTTTCTCAGCCAGAATATTTTTTTCTGGTTGATTTTTTTCTCAGATTCACCTTATTTCTGCTTTTTTTTTAATTACATGCAGTGTACTTAATAGGCAGTAATCTAATTTTGCCCAAGCTAACAGCTTCACTGGCCCTTTTATTACAGTTTCTGTTTGCAAAATGGGAGAACTCAACATCAACCTGTGTGATCAATGCGCAGCCATTTTGGCATCCACCTGTTCTAATCTAGTTATGATCAAAACAGGTAAAATTATGTTCTTTCCTAAGGTGTCAAGAGGACTTTTTCTTAAAACTGTGTATGCTTTTATATATACGTATTTACTTTTAACTTCCATACCTGCTGGCCATTAATTTTCTCCCTATCAGGCTAGAACCCCATCATTCTCCCATACTTGGTATCTCCAGCATGGAGGATAGTAGACCAGGAGGCATTATCTAGGCAGCTATGAAGGTGATTTGTGACCTCATTAGCATCCAGATAATGAGGTCATATCTGATAAGTTAACCCCACCCTAATGGCTGATGTGTACTGCCATGTCACTATGGGTCTTCCTGTACCCTCTTCATGTATGTGCATGCTTTCACCCACATTCTTTTGAGAGCTATCATCACTAGCATGGGGTGACTAAGCACATATCCTTGGCCTTGGCTGTTTTCACTGTTGTGTAATCTTTTACTTGCTTGGCAGTGACTAGTCAACCAAAGTCACCTTTCCCTCCTCCCAAGATGGAACAGCTGATATAATTTCCTCACTTTTATTCTTCCCTGTTTTGTTGTTGTAATGCCAAGGCAGCTAATCAAACTTGTTTCATCTGGGTCATAGGCAGGACTTTAGCCTTCTATGCCATGTGCTGGATGGAATATTCTTTGATTTGTCTGATGTCCTAATGCAGTGAGTTCCATAATGTAAATGCTAACTTGAAGGCTTTTTTACCATGGGCCTTGACAAAAGGTTGCCAGAGCAGTGTGGGGACAACTTCAGTTGACTACCAAAGAGGATAAGCAGTAGAACAAATATGGTGCTTTGAGGCAAGTGAAGGACTGTATTTGCAGTGTATTATCTTGATACATAGGGAATTTAGAAAGAAGATGTCTCTGGCAGTTAAAAGGCAGCTGGTCCTTTATAGAGTTATGCAGTGATATTAACTATCATTGTATAAGGTGTTGAAATGGCAGATTTCAGTGACTGTAGGTTAAAGCATGTCTGCAGTTTGCGCACAGTTAAGTGCTATACCTGTCAGACACTACTCTTGTCTTTTCATTAGCATCTTTATTTCAGTGATTCAACTTGCTTGCATGAGCAGGAGATGGGAATATTTATAGGCAAATCAAAGCTGGTGAAGAACCTAGTTTAATATTTTTATTCAATGTGCATACTGTTGAATTTTAGTTGCTGGTCTATTAGGAGGCCCAGGTGCTTTTGTTGGGTCATTGTGGCTATAACAGTTCCTAGTAGGTCTTTTAGTAAAATGGTTTGATAATAGGGTGATGGAAAAGCTCTGGTGGGTGCCAGATAGCATTACAATAGATTTGCTATCGTTCATCAATCAAAAAGTCCTTGTGTTTCAGTCCGTTCTTGAGATAGCTGAAGTCCCTTTGGAGCTTTTTCTGCTTATTGCTAGGGGAGTGCTTTGTGCTGATTATAATATTATCAGTGCAGAATGTGCATTTGATAGAAGAGAGGTCATAAAGCAGGTTATTTGTGATTATTAGAAAAGCAAGAGACCCAGTACTGAAATATGTGAGACTCCTGTGCTAAACATGTCACTGGGAGATTCCAATTCTTCATGTATGACTGTAAAAGTCTTTTTTAACACCTTTATTGAATTATCACTTAAGACATGGGCAAACATGCATTTATATAAAAGAAAACAAACCAGATTAACATGTTCCCTGTTACAAACATTATATACCATGTGTTCTTTTGTATAACATCAATCCAACACTAAATAAATTGCTCAATTTCAGCCTTCCCTTAAGGCTCACTCCTCCTCCAAAACATTATTCTGCATGTATTCTTCTCACAATATCTATTTTTTCTATGTCATTTGTTCCTACCCTTTTCTAAAGATCTTACTTCCAGTTCTTTTATATCGTTTACAATATTCAGTACTTCAAATAAATTTTTTAGACATTAATTTCCATTTTCTAGTATTGCTTTTTTGGCAGCCACCAGAACATGACCTTACTATATCTAGGCAATTCAGATCCTGCATCCCAGCTAAAAAAAAAATAAATAAATAAATACATAAATCAATAAGCAAATAAATTAATTTCCTTAGTTACACCCATTTGCTCACCCAATATTTCTGACAGAGTACTCTGTAGGTAACTTTTAAAGTCTGCCAACTCATTACACTCCCCAAACATATGCTCTCATTTACAACTGTCTTCCCCATCACACCTCCAACATTTTACATCTACCTGAGAAAAAATTATTTTGAGTCCTCTTAAGGTATAAAAATACGTATTCAAACAGTTCCAAGCAAAAATCCTAAATCTTCCAGACTCTGCTGCATATTTGTGTGCTATACGTATGTCCTCCCATTGTTCCCTTGTGAATTGGCTATGCTATCTTTCTTCCCAATCTTTTCTAACCTCGTCTGATTAGTTCTTATAGTTAGCATGCAATATTTTATATGTCCTACTAATTATCCTTTTTTTATAGCAGCGCCTGTTCTAGATTCATCTAAAAACTCTACCAGATCCAGTCCTTCACTTAGGATTTTCCACTTTCTCTTTGCCTATATTCTGATATCAATCCCTGATAGGGAAGGCAATCTCTAGCCTGCAGTTCAAATGTCTTCTTAGCCTCTTCCCATTCTATTACCTTTCTCTCTCTCTAGTTATTTCCTCCCAATACTTTGGTTCCTTTGCCAGTTTTCTCCAGTGAATTCTCTTGCCTATTTTCTGTACCCCCTAATTGTAGACATCCCTATCTATAAAAGTTGTTCTTGATAAGAAGAGAAACACTGGAATGTGGATTCTTCCAGGCCATTATCTTGCAGGGCTGATAGTAAGAGCTTGTGATTAACAGTTTCAAGTGCACGCCTAAGATCAATGAAAAAGGCACTGTTAAGTTCTCCCTTTTCCACTGATTAATATATCTGACTTGTAACTATATACATTACTGTTAATGTGCAGTAGCGTGGTTTGAAGCCATGATGACTATTAGAGAATCAATCGTACTTTAAGTTCAATAAGCAGCTTATAGAACATGTTTTCATAAAGCTTAGCTAGTGGCCACAGCTATATGTCTCTAATTAGTGTCAGTACTAGGCTATTCGGTCTTCAGGACAAGAGTGATAATATAATTTTTTGGCTGTAGGGAATAATTCCTGTGGTCATAATGAAGTAATGATGGGAGTGAGACTAGGTGGGAGACAGAGTATAAAATAAACGTTGAAATTAAAATGACAGTTAATAATTTTATTTTATAAATAAATGCAATGTGTGCATTAGGAGAGAAAGCAATAGAAGTATTCAATGTGATAGTGACACGTTAAATACTAATCTCACATTTATACCATAAAACACTGTTTTTATCTTTCTGTCTGTCTCTCTACTTTTTTCTTGTGCTCTGCAATCATAGATAATAAGAACCTTAGCTTCATACAGTTCCTAGCATATCCTCGGGATGAAGGGAGTGAGATTTTTCTAGACATAGCTAAGCTTTATTTTCCTTGCATGTTGTCCTGTTTCCTCCTGTACAGGGGCACTGTAAGAGTGCCCATTCCTAGCCAGATACCCTAAAATGTCCTGTGTGCCCCCATGATTTGTTGAAGGTGCTCATCTGGCTACACACCTAACTTCTAGAAGAGGGAATGCAGCTGCTTCTCTTTCTCACCCTCCCCCCCGACAAAAAAAAGATATAACACCCTGTGTCAGTTTTTCCTACCTTGACCAGTTTTTAACAGCCCAGATACATAGATCCATGGAAGAACAAGCAGTCACCCTACCTCCATGCCAATAGGCAGACCATAAAGCATGAATTAAATATGATTCAAATGATTACAAATTTTTTGTTTGCACTGTTCCTGTCCTTGGAAGTTTAAAATGTGTCTCCAGCACCATTTAAATTGGATTTAAAATCTTATTTATCCCATCAAATTTTAGACAGCTGATAATTTTTAAAATAGTTCTGTTTGTTGTACTCTATATCTCATGTTAATGTAAATATATGTAAATGTAGGTATTTTTTACATTTGTAAGAGATTTGTCTTCAGACCATACTTCTCAACTGTCCATATTTTCGCCTCATATTTTTGGTCTGTTCCTCATAACATCTGTGGCACTCTGGCAGATCACTGGAGTGATCTGAGGATTAAAGTAATTAAATAATGACATACATTTGAGTTTCAGACTTCATATCCTTCATGAAAATACATGCTAAGGCAAGTCCTGTTATTCTATTTACTTTTTATGTTTATAAGAGCAACATTTAAAATCTGTCCCTATTTTGGGCCTTTGACCCATCACCCCATTATGTCTAGCTTTGTCCAGATTTCTTGTGCTAAGAGGTTGAGCGATATGCTTCAGACACTTAAATAAGTCTGAGTGAAACAGTAAG
Organism: Protopterus annectens; assembly: GCF_019279795.1. NCBI lineage: Eukaryota > Metazoa > Chordata > Ceratodontiformes > Protopteridae > Protopterus > Protopterus annectens. Next base: position 400,123,419 of record NC_056737.1, on the reverse strand, counting down.
AAAATGAACGTGCAGATAGTCACTATTATCTACAGATTCAAGTAGGCAGTTCCATTCATTAAAAAAGATGAAAAGAGCACTTATATTCAAAAGTGATGCTTGGGGAGAATTTAATTTGCCATTATCTTTATAACTGTGAAGAGCTCTTTTAAAACGTCTGGGACATTACTGGAGACTTCATCTGTTGATCAGTTTTCTATTGCAGAGTTTTTGTTTCATTGTGATATACATTTTCTTTATCAAATAACCTGAGTACTATCACACACATGACAAGAGCAGCAGACATTAACCACATGACCTGTCCCAGGTCCCCATTTGTGCAGTCATCTCCTTATCTTGTCTTGCAGCTCCACGGCTGCCTAACTCTGAAGGTTGTATTCACACTCTGGGGTCTATGGTTAATACTGGGAGATTTTCTGCACACAGCCGTTCGTCACAGCTATGGGCCTTTTTTTTTTAGTGCTACTCACTGTTATCTTACTACATACTTTTCTGCCTCATTCACAAGTCTCAGAATAAGGCAGCCTTTGTACTTATCAGTTTGTAACAGCTCACATTTGGTAACAGATTGTTTTCCCTCTATGCCTAGTACAGTAGTGTGACAGCAGTCCCCACCCTGTGGTATGTTGCAGCTCTTATTCTCATATTCTGAAATATATCACCATGATATCCAGAGGTATTTTACCTATAACAAATTAAGCATTAGACTAATGTGCCTAAACTCTATTATTTACTATCCAGTATTTGAAAAGCTTCAAGAGTTTTCTTAGGGATGCACTATAGTATAATAGTGAGGGATAAGGTCTGCAAACCTGAACAAATGGTCTTTGAATTCTGTGCTCATAACCGATGTACTGCTGGACTGTGGTGTAACTTTCTAGGTCAAACTTAAATATGAAAATATGACTGTCTTTTGTGTGTGTGTGTGTGATCTCCCACATACGTGTGTAAAATACCGAGATAGCAAATATGAGAGAAATGTTGTAGGCCCCATTTACAAGGGCTGTCCACAGTGGAACAATTTTTGATGACCACAAAACTGTAAATGAGGTAAACATCTATACGACAAAGGTAAATGAATGAAAGATTCACAGGAGCATAGCTCTCAACCAATCGGGGACAAATCCAGAAATAATTAGGGACACTTTTAAAATATTTGTACTATTAACTTGAGACTTTTGACAGAATAAGGCAATATGAATTGATATACATTTTCTGAAGTAAAAGAAGTCTAACTCAAATTATTATTTTTTATTAAGTGTAACCCATTACCTTTTCTGCAAAGGTCATCAGTTTTAGGAGGGATAAATAGTGGCAGAGTTGAGATAGGAGCATTGATTTGGTTAAGTGCTTTGCTTGGAGTAGCGATCTGTAACTGAACACATCAGGAATCAAACCCAGAACTGAATGTTGTATGCCATTCATAACTCAATTGTAATACTACGCTATAAATATCCACTGAAATATGTGCTACTCTTTCTACATTTATTTCCCAAGCAAGTAGGATGAACTCCAAAGTATTTAAACAGGGTTAAAAAATGCCACTTCCTTATGTACCCTGCTATTCTTGAAACCAAATGCAATAGGATGATGGCAATGTCTTTCTGTACTAATTTACTTTACTGCAGGGTAATCATAATTAAAACAGTTATATATTTTACTTACAAAAAAGCACCTGCCATTTAATAAACTTGACATTTTTTATGACTGTTTGCATTGATCTCTCCATTTTTATTTTTAGCCTTGCTTATCCAAGAGGCTACTATGGACTTCAAAATGTATGACATTTAAAGTGGTAGGTCAAAAGACAGATCATTTTTATTTTCAAACAGAATTCCCAAGCAGACCTGTTTCTTTTTTTCTCCAACTGAATAGAGCTTCTGATCTTTGCAGTGACATTTGGACAGGTTCCTTAAATACACGGATATAAATTAAAAAAGTACATATATATATATATATATATATATATATATATATATATATATATAAATGATTGTTTGATGTGTAATGTACCTTGTTTGTTTTTACAACTCGGTATAAATGTGTGTCCGGTTTCGCGAAAGTGCATTTATCCAAAAATGCACTTTAGCAAAACTACACTACATTGGCACACACTAAACTCACTAATGCAGGAGGCAGCCCCTGCCACCCCATATGGGGGGCTGCACCCCTACACCCATGCTACTAATATATACTAATGCTGAGATTGCACTACAGTGAGGAAAATGGAATATTCCGTTATCCTCACTGTACTGTGATCTACAACATCAACTTCCCCTCCCATACCACTAAAAACACCATACCTGCACCACTGCACCAGGAATTCTGTTCAGTGTAGTATAGTTTCGAGAAAGTGCATTTTTGGATAAATGCACTTGCGCGAAACTAGACATGTGAAATTAAGTTTCGCTAAAGTGTAATTTTGATGTGTCAAAGTATATATATATATATATATATATATATATATATATATATATAGATATATATAGATAGATATATAAAACTATGTACACACACATGTATGATATATGAGTATATGTCATTTCATCTAAAATTCAAGTTAACTAAATGCAACTTATCCAAACTAATTTAATCTAAAGCAGCAAAACTGAAAAAAAATAGAACACATTTTTTTTTTGCAGGAGGGGCAAACCCCACCACCACCCATAAATTATATGTAGCAACTCCATGGTTACACTATAATGTAAGACATGGGAAAAGCTGGAAGTACACCACTAGCTTGCACAATCCAACACATTATAATTAAACAAACTGCAATTTTACTTATAAATCTAAGATAACTAATACCAGTATTATCAGGGTTATAACTTAAAATATACTGGATAATATTATTAGACTAACTGTGATGAAATCACTTTTCAGACCACTTCTGATTAGATAAAGTGAGAGTTAGATCACTTCAGCTTAACCCATAATTTATATATATATATATATATATATATATATATATATATATATTACTGTGTGCATATTCTTTCATATTGTATGACTAGCAGGGCTACAACTAATACTTCACATTAGAGTACAAGAGTGTGCTATTAGTGCAAAGATCACCACTTATAGGATACCAGTATACAGAATCACTGTTCTGTCAAACTCTGCCACAGAAATGTAGCACATGCTCACAACACATTTATCAATAGTAGATGCTGAATCCACAGGACAAGACAGCGATTATTACACTGAGATCAGCTTGGCCAATGATTGCTGAATGTAAGTAGTAACAGAACCTCTCCTATGCGGTCACAGCATATAATAATCTTGTTTTAAGTTCTGGGCTTGTATATTCCCATTTCAAATTTTGAAAACTTCCTTGAACATAGCTGGCATCTGCTTCAGCAGTCCCAGACTACACCTCCATTTCCAAAAGAGAAACATTCCATATGAAGTCTTCAAAGTCACACCTCTAACAGCACTTAATGAATAACTACTTTGGTTGAGTGCTCATTGTGTTTGTGACTGTCGTGTCAACAAATTCTTAAATGAAAATGTCAAAACTGCAGTTCTGATTTAACATAAACACTGAATTTCATACTTTGAAACTATACTTTGTTACTGATTAGCTTTAGTACTCTGAAAAGTGTATATCTCAGCTTTCTAGCACAAGAAATCAGAATAAAGCCAAAAATAATGGGGGGCAAAGGCCCAAAAATAGGGACAGCTTTTAAATATTGTTATTTTAAACTTTAAAAGTTGTTAGAATAACAGGATTTTAATTAGAATGCATTTTCTGAAGGAAATGAAGTCTGAAACTCAAATGTACATCATTATTAAGTAAGCTCAGTCCTCAGTGATTTGCCAAAAAACAAATTCTATGAGAAACAGACCATATACGAGACAAAAGTCTGGACATTCCACAAAAACCTGGACAGCTGAGAGGTATGGAAGCTGTAGCACAGTACCTCTTCTCAAATAAGGCATAAGGATTTCTGAACTGCCACTGTATCTGCAAATCAATAATTTGTAATCTCTAAAATCAGACATTTATCAGAATTGCTAATAAAATCTGTCAGTCAGTATTTCACAACCCTTCAAGTTGGACTCAAACTCTCTGTTAGAAATTTAAAACAGAAGTATGTCACTATGCTAAAAAAGGACAGCATAAATTATTTAATTTAGCATGCCACAAAATTGCTGTGCAATTATTAAATAGCATTAAAAGTGTAGCTTGCTTTATTTACAAAGAAAAAGAACCAGTTTAGATGTGGCAGCATAGCTGGTCTTACCTGCACCCTGATATAGAGGGGTGCAATCAACCCCCAACTAGATAAATATAGCGGTGTACCCCTTAATCAGAATGGAAAGCCTGTTACACCATGGATCCAGCCTGGTTAGTGGTGTAACCTTCCCTCAAAAATAAATATAATCATACTTCCTTTTATATTGGTGATGATATGTTTTCTTTGTAGTAACAGTATTACTATGTATACTCTGAACTCATTTTTATTGCTGGATTTATATGGCTGACCACAATAAACAGAACATACCGGAGGGATAGATTCCTGCCCCAGAGACTTCCCATACTCTGGAATAAACTACCTATCTATATCAAACAAAGCTCCTCATTAGCACTCTTCAAGAAAAATCTTGATGATTGGATGGGAAATAGGAAATTCACCCTGGGGATCACCTCTGTGGCTCTGCTCGACAGTGGCACAGGAAAATAATTTTCTTGGGTGGCAAAAGACAGGGTACATTTTTGGCTGGGCTTGTAGCCTAGTACCTACCTATGAACCTATGAACCTATGAGCACCTTGAAAATTTGTAGCACTTTTGTTTAGGGATACCTTAGACTTACACTGTTGCTAAAGATACGCACTCACAGTCACTATATGCTGAATTAAACAAAAATTCAATGCTGACAAATCAAGATCCCCAAAAAAGTTTGGATCTAGTTTTAACTTCTTTTAAGATTTTCTCAACAAGCCTATCCAATAAACAAAGACTAGTACAGAAAATTGCAGGCAAACGAATTAAATAAATTGTAACTGAATAAAATTAAGGTGATTCATTGTCAAGAACAGATAAGGTTGCTCACACTGTAATGGAATTTGAAACTGACTCAGGTAAACACGTATCGACCAGGGATGGAAAAGAAAGGTCTTCAAAGAAGTAGCTTTTCCAGGAAAAACTCCATCAGGTGGCTGCCTAAGGGTAAAACAAGGTTGGAGTCAGTCATGGAATGGAATGAGGCTATGGGCACAGCCAGCAGAAATAGCACTATGCAAAACTCTGGTTCTGCCATGAAGGTGTGTGCGCGTGTGTGTGTGTGTGTGTGTGTGTGTGTGTGTGTGTGTGTGTGTGTGTGTGTGTGTGTGTGTGTGTGTGTGTGTGTGTGTGTGAGAAACTTTCAAGGAGGCTCAAAAATGCAATTTTCTGATACACTTGCATGTAGTCTTTGACTGTGGTCAACCTCAGATCCACAGATTACCTTAAATGGGTACCTAATTCTGAAAGTGTAAATTTGATTTCTGGCTATAGAGCCACGCATTTAACTGCAGTCTAGCATATTTGTAAGAAAAAATGAGACCGAGAGAAATGCATGCATACAATATAATCTATAATGCACAGCTCTTACAGCTTCTGTACTGTTACAGTTGACTCACAATCATTTGGCTCTGTCCTACTTTCATATTTATTCAGATAAAATATAATACAGAGTTATGATACGGTCTCCGATCATAATCATGTTATTATGTGTTTGAGACACGGAAGCCAAAAAATGCACCTCAAGACTGAAGGAAATAATGTTATTTTAGTTAATGTTTCTTACCAATGTACTAATCTTTAATAAGAAAAGTAAATAAAAACACATAAAATCATAGCTCTCATATTTTGCCATATCTCTTGCAAAATGCTTCATTTTCTGGTAAACCAGGATTAATGCCACTCATTGGCAGAAGCACACAAAACATAATATCCCTGATAAAACTACTTACAAAAGCATTAAAACTGAATTTATTTTTTCAATAAAGGCATTATCATAACACTAATTATACTGTGATGCTGTATCTCTCAATCTCTCATTTATATGTAATTAATTTTAGTTTAATCAGTTTACTAAAAAGAAAAAAGCTTCATAAGTATGTTATACAGTATCAGGATTTTACTGACTAAATGTTATCAGCATCTCCATACTTAACCACAATCTAATGTTCTTCATGATCATTAAAAATGGGTATCTCACTAATATACCTGCATCCTTTTTTAGCACAACACTCTTTAACTATCTATTCACTGAATGGAAGAATCTTGTTCTGACAAATTATTTCAGCCCAAGGAATCAGAAATATACCAGAAGAAAAACAGCTTCACCTACTGAATCATACATCATATCTGCCTCTTCCAAATAGCAGCTGTGCTCTCTGTTTGTAAGCCATTTACACTCACATGATGCAAACAAAATATACAGGCAGACAGAGATGGGAATGATTTGAGAAATGCTATAGCACGTAGCAGCACTGAAATTTTCACTGAATCTGTCTGCCAGCAGGTTGGCTATATCTACGGCGTTTGTTGTGTGGTGTCCTTGATCACCAGTTCTGAGCAGATCTTAGTGCTTCTCTTGAGATTGTGGACATATGTGAAGAAGGCCTTATGACTGTCGTTAGCAGATGTGGCCAGTTTGGACTCGAAGTTTGCTTTGGTGGATTTCACTAGTGCTCTTATTTGTTTACTCAGCCTAAGGAGAGATTGCTTCCAATTAGGCACCTTCTCCTTCTTGGTCCTGGACAGCAATTTTTTCCTTTTATTATAGAGTTTATTTATTGCAGATGTCCACCAGACAGGTTTACTCTTCTTTGAGGAGGAGGATTTTGTCATCCTCCTCAAGAAAGACATCTGCAGCAGCTGGAAAGGCCACAGAAGTACCTCACAAAGAGGATTACTGGACTCAAACAAATGCCCTACACTGACCGCCTCAAAAAACTCCAGCTTTACTCTGTAGCATATCGCCTACTCAGAGGTGATCTCTGCCTAACATATAAAGCTATGTCAAACATACAGACATGCTACACCTAAAGAAATCCCAATCCCTCCGAGCTACACGGTCTAGGGACCTAAACCTTGTCACCACAATAAACAGGGCATGCTGGAGGGATAGATTCCTATCACAGAGACTTCCCATACTCTGGAACAGGCTACCCATCTATGTCAAGCAAAGTTCTTCATTAGCACTCTTCAAGAAAAATCTTGATGAGTGGATGGGAAATAGGAAATACACCCCGGGGATCACTTCTGTGTCTCTGCTCATCAGTGGCACAGGAAAATAACTTTCTTGGGTGGCATAAGCCAGGGAACCTTGTTGGCTAGGCTTGCATAGGCCCTTGGGCCGATAGCCTAGTACCTACCTATGAACCTATGAACCTATGTCCTGTCGGGTATTCCTGATTCCATGCAGCTATATAAATACTCATACAGTATTTTGGTGTAGGTCTTGATATATGTGGTAGTTCCTACAGAGGGTGAGGGGCCTGTGAAACTCTTTATACCTTCCCTCAGGAGGTTGTAATCAGCTTTGTAGAAGTTTTTTGTTTGACCCTAGCTGGTGACTTCAAAAGTGACTACTTTGTGGTCGGATCTTACCAGGGAGGATGACACTCTACGGATGCTGGTTACTTATGTTGGTTAATACCAAGTCCAACATCTTAGCACCTCTTGTGGGGGTGTCGACCAGCTGGTCCAAGGCATTTGTATTGACAAAATCAAGGAATCTCTGGGCATTTGTGTTTTGGCATGAGTAGTTCATCCAATCTATGATTGGATAGTTAAAATCACCCAGGATCAGGGTAAAGGGTTGAATCTTGATAAATTCAAAGAGGTCCAGATAGGTGGAGTGTTCATCTTGAGTCAAAGTTGGGGGCCTGTATGTAGCCATGATTTGAATAGGGGTCTTGTCAATGGTTAACTGTACCTGGATTATCTCTTGTGCATCATACTGTTTGACCATCCTGGAGGTGTGTATGTGTTTAATATATATTATAAGTGCACCTCCTTTTTCTTTGCTGCCCACAGTTTGGGGTCTGAATGTATGATAGGATCAGTAACCTGGCATGGCTGGAGTGCTCTCTGCAACTTTGAACCAGTTTTCTGTGACTGCACAAATGCCAGCATCTTCCAGGGTTAAGAATGCTTACAATGAGTGAAGTTTCATGTTTAGACTCCTAGTGTTTATCAGCATGAACTTTAATTGGCATTTTTATGAAATTTTCATTTTGGTAGTTTTGACCTTATGGCATTGCCTAAAAAAGGCACTATGGGGGGAAGCAAGAGCCTTTTCCAGAAGCTTGAATCCCAAGGGAGACAGATACAGGCCATCTCTGGCAAAGCATTGTGGTCTGTCGATCATGTCTTCCCAGGCTGTCAGGTATTGGAACCCCTTGGAATGACACCAAAAACTAAGCCAATTGTTAAAGTCAATCATTTTCTGTTTGTATTGAGGTATCATTCTGGGTGACAGTAGAATGCTGCTTAAGGCTAGGGACATACCTGCCTGGGATGCATATTCAGTGAGTTTGATTATGTCTCCCTTAACATAGTCCAGGGAGGTATGCTTCAAGTCATTCACGCCAACATGGACTAACAGTCATAACAGTACCTCTTTGTTGAGAGACTTGAGTGCATGGGTGATAGGGCAGATTCTGGCACCTGACAAACAACTAACTGTGTCTTTCTCCTTATCCAGCCAGGTGAGGAGCACATCTGTGTGTCTCACAATGGAGTCTCTTATGACTAATATGTTGGGCTTATGGTTAGGCCTTAGTGGCTGTGAGACACAGGTGTGTGGACTATGTATGGTATGTGGTGTGGTGGGCACTGGAGTGTGTTTTTGCCTCGGAGGTCTCTTTTGTTTGGGTATGTATTTGTTGAAGACCTCAGCATATGTGGGTGTGTGTTGCGTAGATGTGGGTGGTGTTTGAGGTGTGGTGTTTGTGTTGACAACCTTCTCACTGCCAGATATACTGGCTTATGAGGGAGAGAGCATAAATTCTAGGTTCTTAATGTAATTGCATCTCTCACAAATTGTGTTCCTAGGTGGTAGTAGTAGAGCATTGTCCATGTACATGAGGCAGTTGCTACACTGTCTCAGGATGCCCATATCAATCAGACTGGAAGGAGTAACAGTAGGAAATTGTCTATCCATATTTGCCATAATCTGAGGGAGAGAGGCCAGAGAGAGCTAATGGGGGTAAATGTTGGAAGGTCTAAGATGAGTACTACTAGGTGATCACACAAGTGCTACTAAGGGAAATTTTGTAGCTGGAATACCTCACAATGGGTTAAAAGCAGTGCAGCCACAGTGCAAACAAGCCCAAACCAGCTCAAACACAGGGTTTAAATACCACAAAAATAGAAGATTCTAGTAACACAGAAATCTAGCCAATCCTGCTAGCCCCTGCTCTCTTTATCAATAAGCCTGTGCCAGACAAAGTCCAGGCAGCCCTGCTACTTTCACTAGCAGAGAAGATAGGCCCCTACCAAACACAAGATGGCTGCTAGAAACACAGAAGGCAAAAACAAACAGCTCTGGATGCAGCAAACCTGTATCCAGACTATGCTACTCAATTTAAGGGTTAAGAACACAGTAAAACTCACAGAAAAGCACAGCTTAACCATTTACTGACAAAAACAGAACTCACAGTATGAAAAATATAGTTAAACAGTAATGAAATGCAGTAAAATGCAGTTAAAAAGCAATGAATTGCAGTAAATAGCAATGAAATATAGTTAATCAGTAAACTGCTTTAAAACAGTGCAAATGTGATAAATTAGCTATATGGTACAGATAAAAATGATAGGCAAGTGCAAATGCAATAAAATAAGTGAAAATAAATGAAAAAGCACTTTGTTTGGTCTTGGAGCCTCAGGAATTTTGGAAAATGTCCCAGAGATGATGCACCTCAGCAGAGCACGTCAAAAATAAGATAGACATCTGTGAAAATTCTAGCTTGCCAATATTTGAGACCTAGATTTTGACACAAACAATTTTAGCTTATACTGGAAGAAGTGGGTGGTCATATTGCAAGTGCCAACACTCTGTATGCACCTAGCCAAAATCTCAGTGCATACAAGCAAATTACAAAATTACACAGCCTAAACATCAATTTTTGCAGGGAGAAAGCCCTTCACCCCCCACCACCTGCTTATTATAGGTATATATTTATATGGGTCCCCTTCACATTGTCGACACTGCAAAATGCCGACATTCATATGGCCGAGACCATATGATCACCATTTGCAATGTCAACAATGCAGAACCGGCATCACAGTACAGTGGAATGGAAAGATTTCCATTCCTGCACTGTAGTGCGATCTCAGAGTTTGTATATTTAAGTTAAGGGGGGGTATGGGGGGCTTGCCCCACTGCTAGCAATGTGTTAGTAATTTGTAGTGGTTTATTTATTTATTTATATTTTGGATGTTCGAAATTCCGAATATCGGTCATATGGTCTTAGCCATATGAATGTCGACATTTTGGGGTTTTGATCATCCAGTGGTAACCCATTTATATATATATATATATATATATATATATATATATATATATATATATATATATATATATATATAGTTATATCTACACTAACTCAGAGATTGCACAGTCTCAGGGAAACAGCATATTTCCCTAGCCTGAGAAATGTGCAGTCTCATACACCTGTCAATCATCTGTTTAGTCAATCAAATTTTGTCAGCTAAACAGATGTCGATCTAAGGTAGACTCAACTAACTTCAGTATACCTGTATAAATATATATATATATATATATATATATATATATATATATATATATATATATATATATATATAATATAGGTAGATAGATAGATATAGATATAGCAGGACTACATGATGGTTTCCAAGAAATGCAGGAGAAGCTAAACGACTATAATACAAAATATGAAATATGTATATTCAACACAAGAAATAAGGTAAGTCTACACAGATATACAAGGCTTGGGCACTAACAACAAATATGTCTTCATTGACAATAAAAGAGAAATAAAGTCATGCATAATACAGAAATATAGCAGTAGTACAGTGAAAAATAAAACATTGACTGAGACAAACATAATCCCTGAAAAACTGATTGGCTTTGCCAGACCCCTTGACATTTTACAAATATGAGTGAAGAAGCTGAAAGTTATTAACAGAAAGAAATGAATAATGTAGACATAAACATAGAGATAGTGAAATAAAAAAGTGAACTGAGAGAGGGAGACGGAAAACAGACACATGCAAATGCCAGAATTATAAAAAGACAGTGCAGATATTGTATTGCAGACTGTCTTCATAAAGGGCAATTGCTATCTTCAGGGAAAGGTTTGTGCAAAGTGGAAGTAACAGCTGTAGTGCTTGTTTGACTGTTCTCTGCATGACTATTGTTGATCTCTGTCTGCATTTGATTTTGAATTGCAATTATTCATTTAGGGTTTGGCTGCTTCTATTGTTTATCCTTTTCTTATATTGCATTTTGTTTTGTTTTAAGTGTTTTGTTCTTTTGGAGTTTTAAGATGTCTTGGCTAGAGTCAGTTAGAAACATTAGAAAATAACTCATTTGTAGTCAGTGAATAACATCCATTTAATTAGTGGGAGGAGCTGAGAAATAGCATTTCTCATTTAACTAGAAATATTTAGAGGCATCTTTATGTAGCCATAGTGTCTGACTTGATGTTCTCTGCCTGACTATTGATGGTCTCTGTCTGCATTTGATTCTAAATTGAAGTTATTCATTTAAGGTTTGGTTATTTCTATTTTTATCTTTTTCTAATATTGCATTTTGTTTTACTTTTAAATTTTTGTTCTTTTACAGTTTTAAGAGGTCTTGGCTACGGTCTGTTAGAAATGTTAGAAAATAATTCCTTTGCAGACAGTGAATAACATCCAGCTAAGTAGTGGGTGGAGCTGAGAAATAGCATTCTTCATGGATGGATGGATGGATGGATGTAACTATAAATATTTAGAGTCATCTTTAGCTGTAGTGCTTGTTTGACTTGCTGTTTTCTGCCTGACTATTGCTGATCTTTGTCTGTATTCGATTTTCCCACCCACCCTTCCTACTTCTGTTGTACTCTTAAACTTGGTAACTTTTGAGTTGCCCAACCCTACCATAAATCTAATTTTGGATACTCCTCCCAGTCCCATCTCATCAGCTCATTCTACTGAGTACTGAGAAATCAGCTGGGAAGGTCCAACCCCTAAGTCTCTTAAACTGGAATTATCCTTTCTTTCCTCCCTTCCCACTTATTAAAAATGCACTTTATTCAGCTGCTTTTAGCCTTTTACTGTATCTGTGCTTCTTCCTACTTTATTACTTTATTTACCTTTTTGCTGCACATTCTTAAAGTGTTCAGTTCCATTTAATCTGCTGCATTTATTACTGATTGTTAGTAGTCTGATTAAGTTGTAACTGTTATTCTAAGCTTCCTAGTTTTGATTTAAGCAGTTGGGCTTCAAACTAATTAACTTACATAAGGAAGGTTTGTGGTCTACACTCTTGCAGCAGAAGAGGTAGCTTATACCCTTTTAATTTGGAAATTGCTGGTTGAAGTCTTATTGTGTCTGGTATTATAAAAGTGTTTTATTTCTGGTTTAAGTGTTTGAATTTCAGGTCAGTTATTGTACATTAAGAAGATTTGTGGTCTACACTCCTGTGGGAGCCTGGAGAGGGTAGCCTCCGCCCTTCTAAGCTGGAAATTGCTGGTAAAGGCTTATTGCACCTGTTATTCTAAGTGTCTTTGTTCTGAGTTAAGCACTTTGGCTCCAAATCAGTTATTTTCCATAAAGAAAGTTTGTGGTCTACACTCTTGTGGGAGGAGAGGGTAGCCTCCACTCTTCTGAGCTAGGAATTGATGTTGAAGGCTTATTGTGCGAGTTATTCTAAGTGTCTTTATTCTGGTTTAAACACCTGGGCTCCAAACAAGTTATATTACACTAGGAAGGAGGTTTATGGTGTATACTCTTGTGGGAGGAGAGGGTAGCATTCACCCTTTTGAGCTCAGAATTGCTGGTGATGGCTTATTGTGCCTGTTATTATGTGTCTTTGCTCTGGTCTGTGGTCTGCACTCTTGTGGCATTACTGTCTAGATAAACATTTTTTAACTACTTGACCATCTAGTTTACTCATAGGTGAGTGTTGCTCATCAAGTTTTTTGTCTAATTGGCTTGTTCAATATTTAAGTTTTCCTCACTCTTCCCTATTAGATCAATGGCCATGGATATGCACTTTCCGACTCTCTCTGTGGCCATTCTGCTTGAGATGGGTATTCTGAGGCAGTATAGCAATTGCCTTATGTACACTGATAACCCACTTATTATTAATAAAACAGACAGTTTATTTGTCTAGCTTGTTTACTTTTATTTATTTATTTATTATTTGTTTACCAGGAAAGTCCAACTTGGAACAAAGCAAATTTTCAGTGGAGACCCAGGGGAGAAACACTCTAGACGCATCTCTTTATAACATGGGAGGAAATTGGAGCACCTGGAGGAAACCCACACAAATGCAGGGAGGATATGCAGACTTCACACAGAAGGCACCTCAGCCAAGAATTGAACCGGGGAAGCTCTTGCTGTGAGGTGACAACACAACTGCTGCACCACTGCGCTGTCTATAATTTCAGTTTTCAAAGTTGTATTTTGACTTCTCTTCCATTTCTTATATTTTTTTGTCTCTCACCTTAATCAGGTATCTTGTTCTTATGGAAATATATCCCCCTGATGTTGTATGATTAGATCCTGATGTGAAACATTTTCTCTTTCAAAACTTTCCACATTCCATCTGCAATTTTTCCACTGAACACATCACTCAAGTTAGTTTTACATAGTGACTGTTTTGCTTCCATATAGTCTGCAACTAATCTTCTGTGCACTGGTTTAGATTTCAGTTTGGCAGAATTATCTAGCAGCACATTATCTTTTATAATCCCAAGATCACTCCACATCAATGGTGGTAAAACTTGGCTTGAAGTAACTGTGATTTCTTTAGGAACACAAACAATGTGTATTATGTTCCATTCCCTGGTAGTTTTTTTTTTTTTTTTACAATTTAAAGCAATTGCTGTCCCTGGACATATGTTGTGAAAAATTCCCTTACTAATGCTGTTGAATCAATATTATTCCATTCTGTTAATGGTAAATGTAAGTGCTCATCTAATATTATTCTTCTCTCCTGTGTTTCATGCAAGAAATGTATGAATTCCTACTAGGTCATCTGCACTTGACTTTGGTGGTCTATACACTCCAACAATTGTTATATGTTCCAGGGTTGTCTTTATTGTCAGTTACACAGTCTATAGTATTGGTGTTATCATTTAACATGTAATAATCATAGGTCTCATAATTATCTTTAATCTCTATCATAACACCTCCATCTGATTTTTTGTTAGAATGTCTGTTACAGTAAAAACATTTATACCCTGACAGAACTGGTTTCTGATCACTGTTGTTTAACCATGTTTCACAAGCAGTAACAGCATCAATCTTGTGGAAACATTGCACATTTTCCAATAAAAAAACTTTATTATTAATGCTCCTAACATTAACAACCATCAGAGATGGATCAAATGTTGCTATCTGTGAACTGTTAACATTTTGACTTATCAAAAATCCTGCCTAGCATTTGTCGAATATTGCAAAATATCTGCAGCAAAATTTCTCCTCCCTGATCTTAACAACTGCATGCCATCCTGTCTGAACATGTCTGCCCACAACTAGGCTTGGATGCTCTACACATTTCCATTTTTTAAAATGGGACATTTTTTTTCCATGTAGGTATTTACCTAAAAAATCTTTTCATTCAGGGTGGCCTGACTATCCTTTCTATATGTGATTTGTGAAAAATATTTCCTAACAGCAGTACAAACTATACTATTTAAGAGGGCTGTAAGTTCCCTACTAATAGTCAGAGAGTCCTTGCGGATGAGGTCATTTGTACTGACATGAATAAAAACCAATCCATACTTCCTTACATTAAGGCATTCCAAGGCTTGTCTCGCATTTTCTACTTTTGCTCCTGGAAAGCATAACACTATTCAATGTTCATTATCATCCCTGCAACTATAAGTTTCAGTTCCTCTAATAACTGAATTACCAATTAGAAGAATATCTTTTCTGACAAGATCTGAAGAATCTTCAACGTCTAATACAGTAATATCTGCTCTATCATTTGTTACAAAGGAATGATCTTCATCACCATTAGTTGTATTAATCCCACTGTTTTCATTGCATATTAAATTTGCAAGGATACAGTTGTCATCCAGGTGGCTTTGTACATCCACAGCTTGAGCCATGTTGTCAACATCTGTCTTTCTATTATTTTTTCTTACAGTAATGTTCTTCAATCCTTCCAAGTTCAGTTTTGATTTCTTCCTTTTCACCTGCCCCTTGCCTTTTTTCCCCTACCTTCTCTTTTGGAAAAATGATGTCTTTTTCTGCAAACTGAAGGTTTTCTGATAGAACTTGTTATTCTCATAATCTGTGTGTTACATAACAAAGCAGTCTCCTTTTTTAGTACATATTCTCTTTACTTTACAAACATTTATAATTTTTTTCTTCCTTATTTGTTGTGAACTTCTTTCTTTTTTGTTTCCATCTAAACAGTCTGAATCATCAGATTGCATAATTCCAGAGTTGTCAGGGGCATCATCTTGTTTCATAGAGGTTGAATGATCTTTACAGACAACAGACACATATTTTCCTAAATGTTTTCTGTTTGCTCTTTGCCTAACATTATTTATCTCACCAGTCCAGTCATTAATATATGTAACAAAGTTCTCCAAGCCGTGTCCATTGAGCAAGTGCAATCATCATCAGTAAGTCTGCATTTACTTCTAATAATGGTAAGCAAATCAGCTTTTGACATGAGGAACACAGATCATCCATCTTATCTGGTATTACCTTTAAATATGCATAGCATTTATTACATTGTATAAGATATTTGTGATTTAGCAAATCATTAATGGCATATTCATTTAAGGAATGCATATTCAGCTTCAAATGAATAAAAAAGTATAAAGAAAAGAATAATTAAAATCAATAACCACAGAATTCAAAGAGAATTTAAATCAAATTCTATGAGAAAAATCACACAAGCAATATACAACTAAATACTAAAGTAAGTAAGTAAAGTTGTTCTGACCATACCAGTTCTGAAAGTCCGCAAAAGCTGCAATTCTTTATGTCACTCGTGAATGCGAGCAGTAGCTTCTGCTCACTATTACTCGCAATCATACTTCTTTTTAACAGTAAAGATCAATAAATCACAAACCAAGATAGGATTGTTTAGATAAGCTCTGGATTGCCTTCTCTGCAATTTGTGTGATTTTATAGCTAACTAAGCCCCTTGGAGGGGGGGGCTTTAAATATTTGTTAATAAGGATACCCAAAGACTCTGTCTTTGACCCATCTGCTGATATAATGGATTGAAGTGGTGTATTAACTCTGCTCTTAACTACTTTGGGAATTCTGAAAATACGTGGTATTACACAATGGAGAATCATTAAAAACTCAAGGGTCTGCCTGTTAATAATACCATTTGTAAATGCTTCACTAATGATAAACCCTTCTGCATACTATGTTCCTTTCATAGGAGGAAATGGCAGTCTAAAACCTATTATACAAATGTTCTGACATTTTCCCACCATAATCTAAACTGTACATAGTAACAAACCCCCCATCCTTTATCTGGTTTCATGACATGATAATCTTTACTATAATTTACAGCCTGAGACAGAGCTGAAGAAGTCTGAAAGAGGCTATATAAAAAGTTTGTTTCACTGCAGAATACAGAATGAAAGAAACTGTGAGGAGAGCCATTTCACTGTGTTGTAATGTGAAAAAAAACTTACCAAACCATTCCACAGCCTACAGGTACTGAACATTTCAGAAAAAATGAACTGAATATAAACAAAGTGAAGTGACCTGAGGTCACCCCAATATGCTCTCATAGAAGAATTCCATCTCACTTAGGGAAAATAGAAGACGAGGAGATAGATAAATTCAACAAGTGTGACATTATAAAATAAGTATCAGGCCCCAGAGTCTAACAGCCCAGATGAAGTTAGCTACAGTATTTTGCAGACATTAGAGAAGTCAGTAAAGTTTCATAGAGTGAAAAGCACATGACAGCAGCATTTAAATACATAACAAGTAAAATCAAATGATCAGAGATGTTCAGTAATGTGGCTGTCAGATCAGGCTGCAGTCTGAACTTAAATCCTATAGCAAAAGCACCATAATATTCCCAACCTATGTAGGCTTAATAGCATACAAAAGGCTAACCTTTCAAATGAATCTTGCTGCTGAGGTCTTTCACCACGCAATTCAACATGTTGTTCTGAGAATAAAAAATGCCATGAAATTCAGTGATGATTTCTTCAGTCCACAAAACTGAATTTTCTATTTTAGAATGTCTAACTGCAAACTGTTAATCTATTAATGAAAAGAAAATTAAAAATCATTTATTTTATGACAGCCATATGGTTCAGACTGATATCACAGCAGTCTGCTAATCATTTTTAATATAAAATCATTTAAAAACTCATATTTTTCATTGCTTCTTTGTCAGCACTCCAACTATCCATCAGCAGCTCAGTTGCTCTCTCTGATGCTGTCTGATGAGAGGAAAGAGGACTGAAATGTTGGGTTCATACCAGTATTACCCCGTGGCTGAAGCTAACATTCAAGATTCAAGCAGAGGAGCATGGAATGGAACTAACAGCCAGCAACATCACATATGCTGGTGACAGGGCTTTCCTAAGTCCTACCTCATCCACTGCATGCTGACATTCTATAAAGTAGGCTATACAGGACATGCAGCCTGTGAGGACATACCCACCCCTTCCAGTCTTGATCTCCACCAAGGGTCAAGAGAGTTACCCTTTGCAGCATGCACCCTCTCCTACAGGACTGTCTCCCTGCCAACTCTGTCAAACATCCAAGTTATTAATCTAACTCAATGCGTCAATGCTGTCATCATGGCTTCATCCCTCTATGCCACGGTGCTAAAAAATCCAGATCTAATGTTTTCATATTATCACTATACCACTTATGAAGAACCTTTAAGTAAACAATCATAAAATATGACTTAATAATTTAAATACATACCTGTTTCACTATATAAGCTATTACAAACAGACATAAATATCTACCACAAGCATTTTTGGACACATCTAGGTGCCTCAGGCTTGCAGAAAATTTCATTTTTAAATACCTTAGGCATTAAAGTAGAGCATTTATTTTGACTGCAAACAATGCTTTTTGCCCCTCAAGGAACTTTATACAAAACTAAATATTTTAGCTATTGATAACTAACATCATATTATGAAAGTCTTTTGCTGCTGGGCACTTTTATTGCATTATTCCTTATAAGTCAAAATGTAAAGCACAGTTCCCAGCTACGATCTTTGAGTTTGCATTTAAAAGTCAGGTGGCACATCACTCCAACCAATTTACAATTTTACTTTCTTTTGAAATAAAGATTTGAATTTGTTTTTCAACCTTTAAAGAATATCTACAGGTGGAACAACTGTATTATGGAAACGTGTGTCTTTTTTGTATGAAAAACTTCAACTAGTTTTACATCAAAACACAACATAAAACATCAAACAGTAAAATAACATTTTTACTTGTTAACAACCTTCTCATACAATATTCAAAATTTCAGCATTTTTTTCTCTCACCATCGCATAAATATTCTCATTTTTACCCTTCACATATTCTTCTAATTGCATTTCTTTCACTTTTAAATGTCATCACACTGTATATAATGCAAGTAGCAATTAGCTCTGTGTTGCCAATTGTTCCAATATGACCAGTGAGGCCAGGGAGGACATGCACAGTCTATTTTATCTCTCTGATTACTATCTTGAGCCAAGAAATTTAGCCATGGTACCCATTCATTCAAATACTTCTGCCTTCCTACTCCCTGATGTACTCTTTCCTCTGTATCCATATGTTTTGTCATTATACTATTAAATTCCCTTATTTAGAAGCTATAAGGAGTTTTCTAGTTCCTCATTATGATTGCTTTTGCCATGCCCTCAAGACCAAAAGGTAATGATTCCACCTCAGAAATTTTCTACCTTGATGCCCCCACCTTAAAAAATATAAAGGCAATTATAATTGTAAATTTCTTGCAACTGCCATTTTTTTCTAAGCTGCTGGAACTCCTGTTAAAAATTGTAAGCCTTGGCCAATCCCAAAAATATATACCTGTATTTTTTGCTGTCCATGTCATATTGCCTATAGGATTCATTTACTGCCAGGAACATTTTATATTGTCTCGTTGGTATATAAAAATAATGATGCAAGCATCTCCATTCTAAAAATCTAAATCTACCCGCCTCCCCGATAGCTCTTTGGAACACTAGGTTACTAACATTCTTTCCAAGGATATTTTTGTAATGTCCATCAGTGTTTTTTTCCTTTTGTGCTATATTTTATATGCTTCATTAATCAATCACCTGGCCTTGTAATCACCTACTATTATCTTAGCTATCCAGGTCATTAGTTCCATTACAGTTCTGACTCCACCCCTTCACTATTATAGCTTTTTAAATTCCCTAGCTCAGAATTTTCTCTGGCTGCTTATATTGTTCCCATAGTTCATATTTATCTCTAGCTCTGTCACATGATAACACTTGACCCGATCAATAAATTAATGCCAGTATCTTATCTGCAGTCCTTTATTTCTAACACCTGAATATATTTTGCCAACTTTTACTTTCTTGTTCAACTACAATAGGTAATAATTTGCTAGCCTTTCTTTAGAAGGCGTGCTCTTGAGCTAGGATTTAAAATGTATTAGCATATTCTTAGTTATACCTTCCTTTTGCCACTTCAGTCTTTTCAAAACAAACATCAAATATATCCAAGCTTGACTCCAGGCCTTCCTTGAGCAAAATCTTTTCATTCCGCCAACAGGTATTGTTATTAGTTACTAACTCACAGCTGATCTTCAAATAAGCTACATGCATTTAATGCTGGTAATCTGGTACCCCTAGCTTCCCTTCTCATCTGTTTTGCATGCTGCTCTAGGGGAATTATTTTCATATATAAAATTCAGTCTCATTAAAAGCTACACAGGGCCTGAGCAATATAAAGGATCTACAGAAGAACAAGCACCAGCAGGGCCTGTACTCTTTGGTCAGCAACTAAAATGAACATTTGCCAGGTCAAAAAAGCTTTGTAATTTGTAAGTGGGCCCTTCTTATGTTGCATTTACCTTTTCTTCTATTATTTCATTTTACCACATTCCTAAATGTTTCACTCTACCATGTCACCACAAATATAGGTACTGCTGCAGATGCCACATTGGTTGATAGATAATTAAAACTATTTTTGTTTCCAAGTGATTGATTTTAAACCCCAAAGCTTCCCATATGTATGATGCATAATTTCACTGCAAATTTGATAGCCAAATAAGAACATCCTCTCTTAATTTTAAACATGTAATTCTGATGAATCTTTTGTGCCAATTATTCTAAATATATGACAAAAACTAACTGACAATTGGAATTACTGCTTTGTGCCCACATTAATGTACATGGCTCTGACAAAGCAGCTGACCTCTTCATGCTAGCATTTAAACCCAGATATAGTCATTTAATCAGGTAAATAATTGATAAGTGGAATTTTGTGTCTAGTACTGCATAAAGAAAAGTCCATTCAACCCTGTCAAACTCCTATTTGTTAACTTAACTCAATAACCTTAGGACCTGTCCGCTATCCTAGGTACTACAAAGCAGTAAAAGTGTCCTAATAATATTATCAGTTGTTTGTTGTCCTCCCACACAATTATTTATTTATTTAACATTTGTTTACCAGGAAAGTCCAAATTGGATTGAGCCAATTTTCAGCAGAGGCTCAGGGAGAAATGCAAATCTAAATAAATCATTAAGAATCTAGTTTAGGTATATCTTTCCAAACTCATGTTTCTAATAAAGGCATAAAATAATTTCTAATCATGGTTCAAGACTGAAAATGGTCTATAGGAAGATGTCAAAGTCACATTTTTCCCTGTAGGACTACAGATATAGTTGCCTCCCTCCATGGTGATCACATATTATCCAGTGGCGGCTGGTGACTTCAAATCACAGGGGGGCTGCAGGAGACGCTGAATGGGCGGGGTCAAAGGGAAGGGGTGTGGTCAACCATAAAGGGGAGGAGCTATGCACAAAACCACAAAAAAACTAACTTTAATTAAATACGCTGCCCTGGGTGGCAAACCATCATTATGAAAGTCCAATCAAGACAAAAATAAGTGTAGAAGAATAAAAATATTTCAATGCATTGGCTGCATGACAGCTTACTTAATATCTAGATGGAAACAAAAGGTTGTGAGGCATGAAAAAATAAATTACTTTTTAAATACATTACTGGAATGCCAGTCAAAATCAAGTATAAGAAAACCAGAAGCACTCAACTCAAACCACTTCTCCTTGCACTGCAGTTCTAATTATAATATATTCAGCTTTATTAAAGTACCAAGCAACATGCTGAAAGTAGAAATCTATGTGATGCCCCACTTGTAAAAATGTTTCTTATCCAAAAAGACCTGCTGCCTGACAACTTGTTTCATGGGGAAAACATGATAAAAGTAAAAATGAAAAGCAAACAAGAAACAAGCTCAAGATACATTGCTTAAAGGATTACTGTACAGGTTATGGACCACACATGATTGGCATTCTGTTTAGTTTACGGGTAAAGCCTGTAGAGATGACTGGAAGTCTCCAACAAGTGTAATGAGCTTTTAAAATAATGGAATCCTGTCCTTTAATACCCAAGGCTTATACATTATCTAGTCAAGTATTCTCTGCATGGCAACAACAGAAAGGCTTTCAATGTTGGCAATTCTTTAACAGTATGCTTATTAAAGCTTACTTGCATCTTACGATGTCAGACAAGCTTACCTTATGGTCATTAAAGCATTGCTACTTAAACACAGAGCAACAGGCACTTTGAGTAATAAGCATAAATCAACAGTACAAAAATATGACAGAAACCAGACCATTCTGCAAAATCAAGGACAGATGAAAAGCCACTGTAGTACTTATGCAGTGTGTCCTCCCCATCCAAGGTAGATACAACTACTCCTTGCCTTGCTTGGACACATCCAGAGTCACTACATGGGGGAGTGGGGTGCAACAAGCATGTCACAATTTGAAATCTCTCTGGCTGACTGTGATGGCCCTGACACATTTTTCATACCTCTCAACTTCAAGAGCAAGAAATCTGGACAAAGCCATACACAGAAGTGGGACAAAGGCACAACAATAAGGACAATTTTTAAATATTGCTCTAATAAACTTAGAAAGATAATAGAATAGGTCTTGCATTAGTATGAATTTTCTGAAGGGTATAAAATCTGAAACTCAAATGTCTGTCATTTTCTAACTTCAGTCTTTAGTGATTTGTCACTAATTTGCCAAAAAACCACAATTTTATGAAAAATGGACCAAAAATGTGATGCAAAAATATAAAATAGACACACAATACAGCTTCTACCTGTCAAAGAAGGGACACTTTAATATTAGTACTGCTACCTTGAGCAGCTGACAAAATAAAAGAATCTACATGCATTTCAAGTAATCTATAACTTTGATTATTACAGTTATTTCTTAATTGTAAACCCTCCATGTTTTCTTCCAAAATTGCTATTTTGGAGGGATTATTAGGGGAAGAGCAACATTTTGAGCCAAAATTGGGGACAGTTGAGAGGTTGGCTATGCCTAATTCTATAAAGCAATTTATTTGCATGTACCTCTCAACCTGTTAATGCAGTAAATCTGAACAAGGCCAAATATATTGGGCGCACATATAAACAGTACTAAAAATTGCTCTTGTATAAATTGAGACAGTTGATAGAACGGCTCTTACTTTAACATGCATTTTTATGAAGATTATGAAGTCTGAAACTTATTATTTAGTGACTTCTGGCAAATCATTTAGGAATTAAAACTACAAATTTTATGATCAACAAACCAAAAATAAGAAGCAAAAATCTATTCATTCTTTGAAAATCTGGACAGTTGGGAGGTATAGTTCAGCTGGGCCTGTCTGAGTTTGCTGCCCTTCCCCTGACAAAATAATGGTTGAACTGGAGCCTCTGCAGCCATTCCAATTAACCATTACTTGGCTATTTCACTCCATTTACCATAAACACTAATGTGCATACTGCTTTACTTCAATGATTGGACTTCATTTGAAAGTTTTATTTTGTATTTTACAGCACAAACATTAAGTCATCTGTTAAACAAAGCAATGCAGTCTCACAATGAAAACTTAGCATTAAAACTTCTCTGCCCTTGAAACTCACATTCATTGAAACAGCATTGAAACCCACATTCAAAGAAAATACATTTTGCCAGTGGCAGATAAAGATTAATTTTGGGCTGTTTTCGAATCATAGGCCCTTGCATATGAAACATACATGTGCTCTTTGATACACCTTCCTCATTGTACTAAAATTATATTCCTTGTACAATACAGTACACTTGTTAGAGGGTGTTTTAAATTTGTTTTGAACATTTTTCCAGTAAGCAATGAAACAAAACATATGCACCCATAATGGCAAAACTGCCCAGTTGAGAACATTTATCATAAAAAGTCTACTCAGACTTCCACAGTCCACCATTATTAGTAAATATACACAATTCTACAGTCCACCATTATTAGTAAATATGCACAATTCCACAGTCCACCATTATTAGTAAATATGCACAATTCTACAGTCCACCATTATCAGTAAATATGCACAATTCTACAGTGCACCTTTATCAGTAAATATGCACAATTCTACAGTCCATATTTAGTGAATTCAGTTCTTGCCATAGCTGTCAACCTTAGCACAAAACCTGGACGAAGCCAATAATGGGGAATACAGTCCCAAAAATAGGTACAAATTTAAAATATTCATCTTATAAACTTAGAAAATTGCTAGAAAAAGAGGTTGTCCTACTATGTATTCTGGAGAACATCATGTTTGAAATTCAAATGCCGGTCAATTTTACTGCGGACAGAACAAAAACAATTTTCAGCAGAGGCAGGGATTAATACTGCAGACACGTCTTTGTAAAATGGCAGGGCATCAGAGCAAATCCACACAAACACAGAGAGGAGATGCAGACTCCACACAGAAGCCACCCCAACCAAGAATCAAACCAGAAAATCTATAGCTGTGAGGCAACAATACTACCACTGCACCATCAAATCTGCAAGAAATTAAACATTCAGAAACCTGAAGTCTGAAATTCAAATGCCTGTCAATTTTACTGCGGACAGAACAAAAACAATTTTCAGCAGAGATGCAGGGATTAATACTGCAGACACGTCTTTGTAAAATGGCAGGGCACCAGAGCAAATCCACACAAATACAGGGAGGAGATGCAGACAGAAGCCACCCCAACCAAGAATCAAACCAGAAAACCTATAGTTGTGAGGTAACAATACTATCACTGCACCATCAATTATACAAGGAATTAAACATTCAGAAACCTGAAGTCTGAAATTCAAATGCCTGTCAATTTTACTGCGGACAGAACAAAACAATTTTCAGCAGAGGCTTGGGGATTAAAACTGCAGACACATCTTTGTAAAATGGCAGGGCACCAGAGCAAATCCACACAAACACAGGCAGGAGATGCAGACTCCAAACAGAAGCCACCCCAACCAAGAATCAAACCAGAAAACCTATAGCTGTGAGGCAACAATACTACCACCGCACCATCAATTATGCAAGGAATTAAACATTCAGAAACCTGAAGTCTGAAATTCAAATGCCTGTCAATTTTACTGCGGAAAGAACAAACCCAATTTTCAGCAGGGATTAAAACTGCAGACACGTCTTTGTAAAATGGCAGGGCACCAGAGCAAATCCACACAAACACATGGAGGAGATGCAGATTCCACACAGAAGCCACCCCAACCAAGAATCAAACCAGAAAACCTATAGCTGTGAGGCAACAATACTACCACTGCACCATCAAATACGCAAGGAATTAAACATTCAGAAACCCTTAAGTCTGAAATTCAAATGCCTATCAATTTTATTTAACATTTTTTAATCAGGACAGTCTGACTTGGAACAAATAAACAATTTTCAGCAGAGGCCCAGGAAGAAATAATGCAGACATGTCTTTGTAACATGGGAGGGCACAAAAGCAAACCCACACAAACACAGGGAGAAGATACAGACCCCACAAAGAAGGAACCCCAGCCAAGAATCAAACCCAAGAACCTGCAGCTGTGAGGCAACAATGCGACTACTACACCATCAAATATCAAGCATTGCAGCATTTACAAACCACAGATATTATGAGGAACAGATCAGATCGAATATGAGGTGAAATCTGAAATTTTTACAAATGGTGGTGGGTAGGGAACTCAAGTCTTTAACACCTGCATACAGGGTACAGGGTTCAAGCCTGAGGCATTCCCTACCACACCACCATAAGCACCTGGGGCATTTACACACACACACACACACACACACACACACACTCCAGTAAAGCACAAGCACCATACACACACACACTCCAGTAAAGCACAAGCACCATACACACACACACTCCAGTAAAGCACAAGCACCATACACACACACACTCCAGTAAAGCACAAGCACCATACACACACACACTCCAGTAAAGCACAAGCACCATACACACACACACACACTCCAGTAAAGCACAAGCACCATACACAAACTCCAGTAAAGCACAAGCACCATACATGAACTCCAGTAAAGCACAAGCACCATACACAAACTCCAGTAAAGCACAAGCACCATACACACACATTGTAAATTAAAAAGCACAAGCACCATACACACACATTGTAAATTAAAAAGCACAAACTCAATTAAAATAAAAAGGCACCTTACCTGAATAAATACATCCAGAACGTCCGTACATACATCCTTCCCGCGCAATACTGAAGACCCGCGAGATCCCAATGCTCCTTGCTGACGAGATCCCTAAGGCTCTGTCCCGAGTCCCTGCTGCTCCTCTTGCAGTCCGGACGCGTCCTATAATCCTGGCGGGTCTGTGCACTGTAAAAGTGCACAGGCGTCTCCTGTGTCCTCTATGGGGCGGCCGGGCTACCTTGAGCATGCGCATAGACCGATAAGTCGGGACTCGGTCTATCGCATGCGTGAATCAGCAATTTTAAAAAATATTTTTTATTTTTCATTTGTTTGTCTTGCTTTTTTATTTTTGAGGGGGCTGCAGTCCGGCAGCCCTATGCCACGAGCCGCCCCTGATATTATCTTATTACATTGCTATATTCATCAGATTCGCCTAGAAGTGAATCATAATCTCCTCTCCCACAGACTGTTAACGCTTTTTTTCAGACTTGCTGGCTGTTGGTGAAGCACCCACCAAGAGGAGAAAACGCTGAGCGAAGAAAGGAGCCACTTTTGAGATTTTAAGTATTTTCTTCAGATTATTTTGTTAAGTTTTTCTGCATAGCCGCCTACTTTGAGCATTTTCTGGCTTGTTAAACTTGATTTCTGCACTGGTAACTGTATTTAGAACACAACCTAGAGCTGTTTACTGAATTTCCTGTTTGCACTTATTTTTAAAATCGTTTTTTTCTTAAAACTTGCATTTTATCTGTCTCTGGTCTAGCACTCAAGTGTGGGGTCATTTACTGCACTATTATAACTTGTTGATACTTGTGAACCTCTGCTATCTTTAAAAAAACAAAAAACAAAAACATCTTGCTTTTTTTCCACTTTTCTGAGATTTAAAAAAGTTCAGTTACAGGCTTGCTGTTCTGAACTGTTTGTAAGTTTCTTGGAGGCCATTTTTTGCTTGGGCTAAAGGAAAGTCTCTCTGTTCATCAGTGGCAGTGATAAACAGTGAGCAGCCTGCCTGCCCCTGTGGGAGTGGTTACTGCCTTGAAACTGTAGTTTTATTGGCCATTTTGGGTCAATTCCAAACTCCTTGAGCTTCCTCTCTTAAAACCCTCTTTTGTGCAGTTTTGCGCGTTTTTGTGCATAGCGCAATAACGGGCAGCACCGCCTAATTGGGTTTATACTATTCCTGGCTCCACAAAGTCTGCTCTTCACTTTTTCCCTTAGAACTGCTCTATCTCTCAAATTAAACACCATATTCTCATTCTAAGGCCCTTCACTGGTCCAAATAAGTAATCTTACAAGTTAGCACTATTAAACCATAAGCACTACTTACTCCTATACTCTCTACGATTACCTTGTCCCCTATTGGACCATCTTAATTCAGTTCCCTATATTACTCTAGCATGTCCAAAGGTCAGTCAATGGTTTCTTCTCCAGCACAGCTGGTTTATCTGGGAATTTTGAGGCAATGTTACAACTGTCTCATGTACACGGACAACCCTCTCCTCCTCCTAATAGGCTCAAATATATGTGAGAGATGCAACCATATAGCCAAACTGGAGGCTGAGCTCTCTCATCTCAAAACTGGTATAACCAGTCAGGAGGAGAAGGTAACCTCACACAACACAATTCCAGTATCACATAGTCCCACCACATCAGCTAACCAAACACATAAATACACAAAAACATACTCAGAGGCTCTAAATAAAAATCTACCTAAGCAACAGAGACCTCCAAAGCAGACATCCAAGCAAACTCCACCCCAAAACAAAACACGCACAACACATAGCCCACAAAGTCAGTGTGCCAAGCAGCCACAGCCCTTAAGGCTGAATAACGCACCTGATACTCTTGTAATAGGTGACTCTATTATCAGACACACTGATGTCCCACTCACCAGGCTGAACAAGGAGAAGGTCACAGTGAGCTGCCTGTCGGGCGCTAGGATTCGCCACATAACACAAGCACTCAGGTCATTCTAAAGCAAATACAAATATGACTCAGTCATTGTACATGCTGGTGTGAATGACCTGAGACGTACCTCCCTGGACTACATGAAAAGAGACATAGAGGAGCTCTCTGATCATGTAGCCTAGGCCAGTATGACCCTGACCTTGAGCAGCATCTTACCCTCACCTAGAATGATGCCACAGTACAAAGACAAAATGATCGATTTTAACAACTGGCTAAAATGTTGATGTCATTCAAAGGGGATCCAGTGTCTATCAGCCTGGGATGACATGCTCGACAAGCCACGTTGCTTCGCTAGGGACGGCTTGCACCTGTCACCACTGGGCTTTCGGATACTGGCAAAGGCTCTGGCCACCCCCATAGTGCCTTTTTTAGGCAAGGCTCAAAAGTCAAGCCCACCTCCATAGACAGCACGAAGAACAAGAAACTAAGGGTAATGCTGCTAAATGCCAAAAGTCTTAACCTCAAGATGCATGCACTCGAAGCTCTCCTCAGTATGGAGAACATCGATATCTGTGCAGTGACAGAAACCTGGTTCAAGGCTCCAGAGAGCACCCCAGCACTACCAGGTTATTCCTCATATCATGCTTTTCGGCCCCAAAACCCAGACCGAACCACAAAAGGAGGGGGAGTTTCCATATTTATCAAGGATATCCACACCTCCAGATTAGTGGCATTGCATGAAGTACTGGAGACCATCCATGTGCAACTAACAGTGGGCAAAACTGCTTTTCAGTTTATAGTATCCTACAGACCACCCTCTCAAAGTCAGGAATCCCACTCGGCTTTCCTGAAAACATTGGAGAACATGAAGATCTCTCCGAACACCATTATATTGGGTGACTTCAACTACCCAAACATACACTGGGAGCACTACTCAAGCCCCAGCACCTTAGCCCAAAGGTTCCTGGAAATTATAAACTCAAATGCTATGGAACAACTAGTCACAACTCCCACAAGAGGGGATAACATACTAGACCTGATCATTACCAACATGGGGACTCTATGCTCCATACCAGAAGTATATCCTTCATTCATAAGATCAGACCATGAATTAATTTCACTGGATATCCACATCCTGACCCCACCCCCATCCCAGAAAACCACAGTGAAATACTTCTCAAAAGTGAACTTCTCACTTCTCAAAATGTTACCACCTGTCCCACTTTGCGAGGGACAGTCCCTCTTTGGGCAGTTGTGTCCTGACAAAAAATGTTAAAAATGGCAAATGTCCTGAGATTTTAGGGCAAAATTATTTCCTATATTTTATGTAATAGTTGCATAAAACAGTTATTCTGTATCTAAAATACCTAAATGTTATAAGAAACAGAATAAGCAACTAAAATGCTGCAAGAATAAGCTTTTATTTAGGCAAAAAAGTTAAGTTCTATCCTTTGTACGGACCGTGGGTATGTGTCAGACTGTAAAATCTGATGTTTGTACCAAAAATGTCCCACTTTGGCCATTTAAAAAGGTGGCAACCCTACTCAAAACCGAAGTGAAATCTTTCAAGGCCCCAGGGCCAGTGGAAACTACGGCCCAAACTGCAGAATTCTATATAAACGCATTCTACGGACATCTCCAGGAATGCATGGATCAAGCTATCCCAAACAAAACCAAGACCCAATCATCCAAAGGCAGGCATCCAGTCTGGTGGACCCCAGCCATAAATAGACTGTACAACAGAAGAAGATACTACATGATAGAGCAAAACCCTAATAGGGAAGGCATCTCTGATCAGTACTAGCAAAAAATTACGATCCCTCATAAAATCCTCCAAGGCCAGCTTTGAGAGAAAAAGTGCACAGGACACTAAAGACAATCATAAGGCTTTTTTCAGCTATGTTAGTAACCTGGGATGCATCTCCCAGACTTGTTCTGAGTTGATTATAAATGACAAAAAATACACTGAACCCACAGACATCACCAATATCCTGGCAGACAGGTTCAGTGCAAACTTCTCCACCCCCTCCCCCCCAAAAGAGCAAGTGTCTATCCCGGCAGGGGGCTGCCTCCCAAACATCTCTGATGCTCAGGTGAAGACTGCCCTCTCCAAAGCAAAAAACGCTGCTTCCATGGGACCAGATGGCATCCTGGGTTGCATCCTACATGAACTCCAAGAAGAACTAATCCCTCAAATAAAACAGCTGTACAATCTCAGCCTCATTACAGGATACATGCCCACAGAATGACGTACAGCAACAGTGGTCCCACTCCACAAAGGTGGAGCCTCCACGGACCCTGAAAACTATCGCCCCATAAGCCTGACTAGCTTAGTCTGCAAGGCTATGGAGAGGATCATCATGGAGCTCATAAACAAAGACATCGGGGACCTACAGACAATAGATCCTACCCAATTCGGCTTCGTCAAGGGCAGATCCTGCCTTTTGAACCTGGTTGACTTCTTTGAAACAGTCACCAAAGCCATAGATGAAGGGAAGATAGTTCACACAGCCTATCTAGACCTAGCAAAGGCATTTGACACAATACCTCACGCGGGCATCATAGATAAGCTATCCAGCTTAAATATAAACCCCTATGTCACAAGATGGGTTGCAAACTGGCTCAAAGACAGAACCCACAGAGTGAGAGTTGCTGGAGCCATGTCAGACTCGAAACCAGTCACAAGTGGTGTCCCACAAGGTTCTGTCCTGGGACCGCTCTTGTTCGGTATATACTTTTCCGAGGTACAAGCCAACGTGGGAGGACTATGGCTCACCAAGTTCGCAGATGACTGCAAACTAGGCGCCATAATCGACTCTCCAGCTGACACAAACATCCTTCAAAAAAGTCTCACAGAGACGGATAACTGGTGCCAGTCTAAAACTAAATGCCAAAAAGTGTATAGTCATACCCTTTGGCAAAAACAATGTGCCCACAAACTACCACATAGGTGGTAAACCATTAAGTACAGAGAAAGTAATTAGGGATCTGGGGACCCAAGTTGATAGCAATCTCTCCTTTGACAACCACATTGCCAAAGTGGTTAGGAAGACCTTCTACATGGCCCACCTCATCATGAAAGGATTCACATCTAGATCAAGAGAGGTAATCGTGCCCCTTTATTCATCCCTCATCAGGCCCATCATAGAATACAATGCCCCTTTTGGGATGTACCTTACCCGACACCTGCAGCAATTAGAAAGACCCCAAAAGTACCTCACCAAGAGGATCAAGGGACTCAAACAGATGCCATATGCTGCTCGGTTAAAAAAACTCCAGCTCTACTCAGTTGCATACCACCTACTTCGAGGCGATCTATGCCTGACATATAAAGCTATGTCCAATCCAGAATTAATGGACATGCTCCACCTCAGTAAATCTAAATCCCTTAGAGCCACACGCTCGAGGGACTTGAACCTCAGCACAGAAATAAATAGGACTTGCTGGAGGGACAGATTCATAACCCAGAGGCTCCCTTCGCTCTGGAATAGAATTCCAATTCATGTTAGGCAGAGCACCTCACTGAATCTCTTCAAGAAGAATCTTGATGAGTGGATGGGGGATCGTAGGTTTGTCCCGGGGATTACTTCCGTGTCACTATTAGACAGAGGCACAGTAAACTAAACCATAAAAAGGACACAGTATACTCAAATCAAGGGGTGGCGTAAGCCAAACAAAATCGGGCTAGGCTTATAATTGCCCCAGGGCAGATAGCCTAGTATGAACCTATGAACCTATGAACCTATAGTAAGATCACATGACTCTGGCAACTTGCCTTTAGCTAGCAGCTGAAATTCCTTCTTCAATTCTTCTACTATAGGTGGACTAATTAACCTGCCTGCCTCCTTGAGTGTTAAGCAGGGCAAATCAATCTCATTTAAATAATGTACAATATGCTCTGAACTAAAATTATACATATATTATGATGTATAAAGCTTCTGTCAAAAATCTGTAATCCCTGAAAACAATTTCTTCTGGCACTCTGGCAGCAACTCCTGCTCAGTCTTCATGTTAAGTAACATTTGCCCCACCTTTTGCTGACTCAGGTGTATTGCTAATAATTTCAGTGTTTTCACTCAGTTCCCAAAATAGAGAATGTTATTTGCCATTCTGTGAAATTTTGATTTCTTATTTAAATACTGTCTCAGTTCCAGTGTAGCCTGTTCATAGGTGACCTCTTCCTCTTCCATTAAATTTGAGCCCCTAACTCAGAACTTCCTAACTTTCCTTGTTGCCTTACACTATCCACCCCCTCTTTTCTCCTTATTCCACTGGTATACCATATTTTTACTTTGAGCCCTCTTTTACCATTATACCGTTTATTAATTGGAGCCTCCCCATCAACCTGCAGTGTCTTGATCAACTTTTCAGTACTCTGCAACTTGAATTGCCTCATCTGCAATAAGCAAGTTGAGAAACATCTGCCTTCTTCATGCTGAGCACCCAAAATAAGGGTCTTTAATCGGATAAGTGTATGGCCCCATCTCACTTTATCCAGCTTAGACCAGGGTGGGTAAAGAGGTGAGAAACATGTATAAAATACCAAACATCTAATTGATATCCTCCCCTCCTTAAAGAGATATCCTGTAAAACCACTCTCTAATAATAATAGGGAAAAAAATTACTTATCACTGACAGATTCATTATTCTGTACCCAGAGTCATTGTCTGTTGACCTAATCAATAAATTCCAATTCCAATCCACAATAAAGTATAGTAAATTCTCCTAGAAATGCCTTCATTTGAGCCAAAAGATACCGGCTCAAATTAAATTAGTTTTAGGGGAACATAAGCAAAAACTGAACTTGATATAAAATATAATACCCTTAAATAAACGTTACATAATTCCCCAAGGGGTTATCCAGTGTTTCCCTTATTTGAAACACTTTACTGTTCAGTGATAGATTTATAATGCCTCTTGATCTAGTTTTCTTTTTTTTTTTTTTTTTGCTAACATTCAGATGTTCCCACTATACAACTTCTTCTAGCAAATTTTTCTTTCTCTTGCTGATCCAAGTGTGTTTCCTGCAAAACTGTCTTTGGCTGATTCCCTTTACTAAATGACAAGATCCTCTCCTTTAGCTATTCCATTAACATTACAGCTAATCAGCTTAAGCGTCTTAAAAAAACATAAACTAACTAAATCCATATCCCATTTCTGCCTTCTAGCCTCACTTCATCATCCTCCTGCTTGACTCCCTAACCCCATCCCACAAGAACCACTTTGCCCTAGTCTGTCCAAATACCTACATTGTACTACACTGCATGACCCATCCATAGCTGAAATTTTATCCAGTTAGACCTTCTAAGGTTCACTCACATGAACTGTTGCATGATGCCCACCAGCAAAAGCCTACACAACCACTCTGCTTCATTAAAAAATGTTTCCCCTTTTTAATTACCCATGTTATACATCTTTAATGCACCCCTGCTTGTTATAGTACAATACAATATACTGATGTGTGTCAAAATACATCTAATAACAATCACATTGATAATATTATTCCACTCCATGTCACTGTAATTCATATAATTTGGGCTTACAATATAGTACTCCCCAATAAGGAATAGAATTGTCCAACTACTAACAACAAGCAACAGAGAAATGATAAACATATCTAAATATTTATATGCAGTACCTGCAAGGAATATTGCTATACCCATAAATGAGTGCCTACCTTCCAACTCTCAGTATCAAAAAAACTTTTTGTGGGAGGGGGGTCTCTTTGTCTCTGCTGCCTGCTAATTATCAGCTGCCTCCCAACCAATCAACCCATTCATTCCCCCATCACCATAAGGGAGGTTTGGTCAGAAAGAGCCATTATGTATATAACCATCAGAGGTGGTTAGAGAGATTTTTTTGCCCCACACCTATCATGCATGACCATAGCCTGTAAATAAGATGTGTAATGGATGTAAGTACTGCAGTGTTCCTCACTTCTGCAAGGGGCTGATGTCAGCAGGACTGTCCCACTGCCCCCTCTCCATGGGGGTATCATGTGCTTGCTTTGCTGGTCTCCATCATGGATATCAACTAGCAAGCACATGTCTAAGAGTGCATGCCCTCTCTCCTCCCTAGAATAGGTATGCATATTCTCCATGCTTGCATTGTCAAGCACCTGTGCTAGTTTAAACTTCAGTCTTCTGGGCTATAATCAGGGCTTTATCCATCTACACTGCAAACGTGGGTTCTCGTTGTCAATAAACTTGGCACACACAATTCCAAATGGGGTCAGAGACAGATGCTGCCCCTACCAGGAGAAGTTACTTTCAAACATTGCATAATTATCCTACGGACTCTATTAGTTAGCATAATTTTTAATATGAAATTACTCATGCAGTATTAGCAGCTGCACTGTCTACAAAACAGGTTTACTCATCAACTAAAATGAACTATCAATATCTACAAATTATCTTGTTTGTTATCTCATTTATTTTGTTTCTCTAAGACATTATCATTTAATGTCAAAAGAAAAGAGAAACAAGAAAAATCAGCCCCAAACTTATTAATTAAGTTCACAGTAAATCCTTTATTTGATAAAGTTCAATGACTGCTTCCCCTGTGGTATCATCATTTTTTTAAACAGGAATGTCGTGCCTTCATTTTTAATTCTTTTCTCTCTAGCTCTCACTCTATAAGAATACTATAACCAATAAGACCAAAATAAAAATTATACCAGTCCTCATATCTCAGCTCACAGTCCTTCCCAGTAAGTTCTTAAATATTAATATGGTCAATGACATCAGGCTTTACCTTAGAGCTACCATAAGCTCACTGTATTATGTAACTGTTTTGCCACTACAGACTTCTCTATTACTGATGCATGACCACCCCAATACCTGCACAGCAGATAAAACCCAGAAAAGTGTTGCTCTTCATCAAGAAAAAGGGAGAAAGAGAAAGGCAAAAAAAACTGTCAACTTTTAAGAGCACACTGTTGCTAACCCTCACTCTTTAAACTCTTATTTTTCATGGCAGATTAACCTCTAATGACTGCAGTCAGTGCTACCTTTTACTTCAGTGACAGATTAATCTTGAAGAGTGAAAACCGGCTGAACAAGAGGTTTCCCTTTTTGGACCTACACTTGCTGCTCAACTCAGTCCTGTCCCTTTGGCACCTCTGAAAAGCCTTCCAAAACAACAGTCTATCCATGACACTGGAAACTAAAGGATTTTCTCTGTTTTTACTGCTTCTACAAATGTTTTGGTGGCCAGATAAAATAATATTTTAAGCTTATAGGATAAAGCCATTTTGCCTACATATTTCCGCTGTGGGATTAAAGAGGTTCCTCTTCTTTCTTGTGAACACTGAAAAATCCTGATCCACAAACAAGTGTCCTTGAATTTGAGTTCCATTTCCAACTTCCATACATTCAGTAAAACTTCCTCTTTCTGTTTGTATGTTTTAAATCTATTACATATGCTGTGAAGTTGCTTTCCAGGACCCCAAGGGATAGGCCTTGGCACTGTATGCACTATCTCCAGCTTTTATTCAAATTATGACTTGCTTACTTTGCAGCAGCATTTTTTTATTAAGACCGTGCAATCCCTTCCTTCCATGAGCTCTGAGATTGTATTCACACCCTCTATATTTTTTTCATCTTGGCAAATCTTCATGATCAGACAACAATTTCTCTATCCACCTAACCTGGTTACTGTACCTGCACTCAGAGATTCAGCTTCACATTCTGATTGATCAAAACCTGGATGAATTAGAGTGTTTTCTCAATGTCTCAACAACCTCTTGTAGGTGTTTATCATTTCTTGCCTTGTAGTGCTCAAACCTTTGTTTACATATAGTACACAAAGATACCTCCTTCTCTTAATTCCCTGACTGCTGCACCTGCATACATTCTCCATTCGCTTGCTTGACCAATGTTGTTGTTCACTTTACACACTTCAGGTAAACAATTTGACTTATGCTGTTTATTCCACATTTTTTTTTACCAAAGAGCATTCCAGCAGATTTGCATATACAGATTGTTGGTTCTTTTGGGCTTTATTGTAAACTTGTATTGTCTTTTCAACGGTTACTTTAAAAGCAGCAAAACTTAGTTCACTATCAGGTCAGTACCATGCAGAAATGCATCTTTGTACTTTGTTTATTATTTTAGTTGCTTCTACATTAAAAATAATTAATCTCTTAGTAATTTCATGTGAAACACTGTCTCTGTGAAAGTTGGTAATAGTGCTGTGTCTGATTTCAAAACTGGACCATGCATAAACAAGATCTTTGTAACTGTCTCCACATATGATAAGTAATCTGTAGCAAAATACAAAAACCTCATCTAGTTGTTGAAATATTTGATAAAGTGACCTCCATGAAAAAGCTCCTGTCTTTATTGGTTGATATCACTTCTTTAACACAGACCGAAGCACCCACTCAGAATCATTTTGTGACACACATTCATTGGTATGTGTTCAAAATCCTGGAATCGGAACATAAATAGATACTTTCCATAAGGTAAAGCTTATCTAAAATGTGGATGTGGTGGCTGCTTGCATGTAAATAAATGTTGCCTGGCATTGTTTGTTTATAAAGCCCAGATTCTAATTTTTCTTCATTCATCCACAAAGTCACAAAATGAAATGTTCTTATGACTGTCCTGTTAACTGAAGAGAAAACAGTTATGTCCTTCCGTTTTTAGGAATACCCTAATATTGCTTTCATTAACACTGAACATAAAGAAGGTTATCAATAAATTTACCATAAAATCTACATTCTGAAAGAAAATATGAAGGAAAAAAGGGACCACAACAAACAGAACCTTCCCAATGTTACTGCAGATTTATGCTCCTTTCCAAAAAAAGCAAGCATCACATCATTACCCTTGCTAAAGGTAACTGTCTTCCCATAATGGAACTCTATATGACCTTCTTATTCTTTCTTTAATCTTTAAAATAATTTCATTGAATCTTTCACCTTAGCTTGTTCTTAAATTACATTCAAAGCTCTCTCTCCATTCTTTAAGATCACACTCTGATGGAATTGTTTTTTTTTTTCCTCCAGATAGCAACTGGCAGGCTTAACTTATCTGACCATACCTTCTCAGTACTAGCTCCAAACTCTGGAATGTTCTTCCCACAAATATGAGAAACAGTATATCTTTATTCAAGTTTATATTTGGATCATGCTGCATCTTAAAGAAAGGTCTTATTGTACTAGTTTTACAATTTTCTTCATACAATAATTAACTCTTATGAATGTTTGTTCCAGCTCCCCTTTATTACAATATTCAGCTTGCAGCAAGTCACCTCCTGAGCATTGCATATTACTTCCCTTATTACACTGATCTCCACGTAGTAAGTGACTGTGAGTATTGTGTTCTACTACCCCTGTTACACTGTTCTCCATGTAATAACCGACTCAGTGATTGATGCATCCTACTTCTCATTATGTTATTGTTCTACATGTAGTAATGCATTTACATTTATTTGTAAAATGTTTGGAAACATTTTAAGTTATATTGTTTTAGCTCTGTAATTTTAGTTTTTTTCTTTAACTGTAGAATCATTTGCATGGTAAGAGTCTACAAGTTTTTTATTTAGTTTGTTGATTTATATTTGTTTACAGCTTTTGGCCTGTAATTCAAAGTCTGGTGTCTTGCAAAACAGCTGAATGTATGATTTAGATCCGTAAAGTCTGCGGATTTAATTTCTGATTTTAGAATTCTTATAAATTTTGAAAGATAGTATAAGGCACATGTTTTAATGGTTATTATATTACCTTTAATATTTTAATGATTTAAAATAATTGTAAGGTAAGAAGCAGCCATGTACAGTTGTTGGCTTGGAGACTTGTATGTTTGTATGTGTGTAATATACACATGTATATATGTAAATATATGTGCATCTGAGTGTGCCTATTATGTATATCTACATACACACACACACACACACACACACACACACACACACACACACACACACACACACACAGACACACACACACACATAAAATGTGTAGGTATGCGGTATGCATAGTGAATACATATATATATATATATATATATATTATATAATATATATATATATATATATATATATATATATATATATATATATATATATATATCATGTGGTGGTGTAGTGTTGTCGCCTCACAGTAAGACGCTGTCCAGTTCGATTCTCCGCTAGAGCGTCTTCTGCGTGGAGACTTGCGTGAATGGGTGTACCTTCGTTGAAGGTTGTGCGTCAGGGCTGGTAACTCGGAACATAAAAATCAACTACCAATCATTAGCAGACCGGAGTTCGAAAAGCCGAAAGACACAAACAAACATATATATATATATATATATATATATATATATATATATATATATATGTTATAGGTTCCTTTGAACTTCACTGAATTAATTCAAATCTCAAGTCTCCATACATCTGACCAAAAAACAGTGATATCACATCTATACAAATCTTTGAAAATGAGATGCAAAAATGTTCAATACATGTACAATATCTTATATGCAGGAATTAAAAGTAAAACACTTTAAATGTTATAAAGAAATCTTTCTACAGAGGGTTGCACCTTCCCAACTCTCCAACACTTTTGCCACCTGAATATACTAACTCTAAAACTGCACTGTGTCTGAATAAAGAGAACAAATACTTGCTTTTAAAGAAAAGCAAGTATTTTTTTTATTGACTTGGTACAACCCTGAAGTTACTTTAGTTACTAAATTGTGAATATAGGACCAAATCCCTCTTTTCAGGATGTACACCATGTTATCCACCCTACAAACATGTTTTCTATTCAGCTTTATTTTTAATCCAAAAAAGTATAGTATGCCACTAAAACAATTAGCATTAGCATATGACCTGTATATTCGACAAATGAGCAAGAGAGCACATATCTTAATGTCATCTTCTCAGATTTCATTTTACTTTACAAATGTATTTTCATTTAAAATGTGCATATAAATGTGAAAGCCAGGATTAAAAATTCAACTGTTTACCACAAAAAAAAAAAAAAAAAATGTAAGAAAAGGATTTCCAGGCACAGATGTATGACAATATTAATCTATTTTTTTAAAACTCAGATCTCTTGAATTGGTTAAGTGCTTTCATCCACAACTCATAGGACTTTATCAGAATCAGAACAGCAGTTCTGATCGTCAAGTATAAATAAGATTCATGTGTTTAGCAGCAATCATACATTTTAGTCAGGCTGGTCCCACCGTGATATAGGTTCTAAAGATTTCATAAACGTTTTTTTGTAAAAAAAAGTACTGTTTATTATACCAGTAAACTAACTTATTAATGGACATTCCAGTAGTTATTTCAAGGTTTCCTACTCAGTTATAAGTATAATCAGTATTGAAGATTATGACTGGAAACGCTGACATAACTACTTGTTATGTTTCTGAGATGTGGATGTCAAGAAATTTACCTCAAGTGTGTTGTAAAGAAGTGAACTGAATATTGAGAGATGAAGAAGAATGTCAATGTCGAGAACACATCACAAGTAGTTATGACCGAGGAAACCAGATCATAATTTTTTCATACTACATGGAGCTTCAGCTACTCTGATATACTGCTAATTACATCCAAAAAACGGCAGTCTGGAAGTCCGTGAACACAATTTATTAAATCAAATACTCTTAAGCGCTTTTCGTACGTACTATGTACGAACTTCTTCGGAGAATCCATTAATGCAGAACACACCCTTAATATAGGTTTTACAAGTCAGCTGATGTTAAGCTGATTAATGCATTTAAAAGACCAGCATCAGTTAGGTTTTAATCATGCTTATATTAAAGGCAAAATTAATATTATTATTACTTTGAAACATTAAATGAATATCCAAATACATTAAAAGTTTTTTTTAAAAAGTAAAAACAATGAAACATTAATACCAAAAACCACAGCATATTAATGTAT
Source organism: Protopterus annectens (assembly GCF_019279795.1). NCBI lineage: Eukaryota > Metazoa > Chordata > Ceratodontiformes > Protopteridae > Protopterus > Protopterus annectens. The sequence continues at coordinate 400,083,752 of NC_056737.1, read as the reverse complement.
TAATATATTCAAACCCAAATAGCCAACCCTGAAAAACATTCGTTTTAGATATAATCTTCAAAATATCTTACTTATATTATAATAATAAAATAAAATACTACTCTCCCTAAAACCAAACTTCATTCAATTACATTTAATTTACTCTCCCTATATGCCAAAAATATCATATTCATTAAGATAATAACATTCCTTATAAAACTATATTAAATATAAAAATTAATGATATTATTAATTTGTTATTAATTCCCTTCTTACATTCTACCCTATCAAGTTAAATGAATATAACAATATTTCAATAAATAATTATTAAATACAGTATAAACTTTACTATAAAAATGGTTAGTATTATCTGGTTAGACTACGTAATTTTAAAATAGGCATAATAGAACAAACGTCGTTCAAACCAGGTAAACAATAGGAAAATGATCTGATTTGCCATATCAATTCCAAACGCTCAAGTTGCAGTTCAATAGGACCACCTCTAATATTTGGTACCAGTTGATCTAAAACCCAAAACTTAAAATTATGTCCAGGAAATTCTGTAATATGTCTAGCAAGAGCATTATCAAGGGAGCCTTTTTTAATATTGTAACCATGCTCGTATATTCTGTCTCTAAGCCTTCGGATGGTTTTGCCTACATAAAAACAAGGGCATAACTGGCATTTAGCCACATATACAACCATCTTAGAATTACAATTATTCTTAGATTTGCTTTTTAGGACAAAATCATTTATTTTAACAGTATTCCCTACAATGATAAACTTACAGTAAGAACAGCTGCCGCAGTCCGACATTTTCTTTCGACTTATAGTCAAATTGGATTTGTTGTTAATACCATCCAAAAGTTGTTTAAAGTTCAGATCATGCCTCACTGTAATTTTTGGTTTAGCACCCAACTTAGATATTAAATCTTTATTTTCCTTATTTATTTTTTTTTACTTAAATATTTAGGAAAGCTTCATACTCTAATACTTTCCTGCACTTTACTAGTGCACATCCTACCTATCAAAAGAAATCAGTGGTTAAAAGTCAGGCTGTTAGAGCAGCAAGAATGATTAGTAACACTGAAGATTTTTTAGATGAATGTAAGAATCTAAAGGATATGTTCTTGAATAGAGCTTACCCAAGTAATTTTCTAGATAACATTCTGGATGAGGTTATAATCAAAAGAAATAATGGGTTTTATAAACCAATATTGTTGAGAGTGGAGTCTAGTATATCCCCTTTGATTAGCCCCAACCTAGAGAATTCATCTATTATAAATGAGGAAAATGTCAAGTTACCTTTTGAATATAGCCTGACTCTTACTTATTGTTCTGATTTTTCTTTATTAAAAAATGTTTTTTACAAAAACTGGAACATCTTGAAGGAAAATAAAGATTTAATATCTAAGTTGGGTGCTAAACCAAAAATTACAGTGAGGCATGATCTGAACTTTAAACAACTTTTGGATGGTATTAACAACAAATCCAATTTGACTATAAGTCAAAAGAAACAGCTGTTCTTACTGTAAGTTTATCATTGTAGGGAATACTGTTAAAATAAATGATTTTGTCCTAAAAAGCAAATCTAAGAATAATTGTAATTCTAAGATGGTTGTATATGTGGCTAAATGCCAGTTATGCCCTTGTTTTTATGTGGGCAAAACCATCCGAAGGCTTAGAGACAGAATATACGAGCATGGTTACAATATTAAAAAAGGCTCCCTTGATAATGCTCTTGCTAGACATATTACAGAATTTCCTGGACATAATTTTAAGTTTTGGGTTTTAGATCAATTGGTACCAAACATTAGAGGTGGTCCTATTGAACTGCAACTTGAGCGTTTGGAATTGATATGGCAAATCAGATTGTTTTCCTATTGTTTACCTGGTTTGAACGACATTTGTTCTATTATGCCTATTTTAAAATTACGTAGTCTAACCAGATAATACTAACCATTTTTATAGTAAAGTTTATACTGTATTTAATAATTATTTATTGAAATATTATTATATTCATTTAATTTGATAGGGTAGAATGTAAGAAGGGAATTAATAACAAATTAATAATATCATCAATTTTTATATTTAATATGGTTTTATAAGGAATGCTATTATCTTAATGAATATGATATTTTTGGCATATAGGGAGAGTAAATGAAATGTAACTGAATGAAGTTTGGTTTTAGGGAGAGTAGTATTTTATTTTATTATTATAATATAAGTAAGATATTTTGAAGGTTATATCTAAAATGAATGTTCTTTAGGGTTGGCTATTTTGGTTTTGAATATATTAATACATTAATATGCTGTGGTTTTTGGTATTAATGTTTCATTGTTTCTACTTTTAAAAAAACTTTTAATGTATTTGGATATTCATTTAATGTTTCAAAGTAATAATAATATTAATTTTGCCTTTAATATAAGCATGATTAAAACCTAACTGATGCTGGTCTTTTAAATGCATTAATCAGCTTAACATCAGCTGACTTGTAAAACCTATATTATATTTGATTTAATAAATTGTGTTCACGGACTTCCAGACTGCCGTTTTTTGGATTTATTAGCAGTTCTTTGTTGTTTGATACTGCTAATTACACAAAAAATGTGAAGAAATAGTGTTTTCTCATCTTTGAAAGCTGGGACACTGAGTTGTCACATAAGACAGTGGCCAGAAGCTAAGTGTAACACTGCTGTAAGAGCTTTAAAAGCTGTTGAACACTTCAGTCTGCCATGTGTGTATGTGCGTGTGCACTCATGCACATGAGTTTATCTGTTGAATATCTGAATACAATTACATGAAAACTGCTTGTCTCCTTTTAAAAGGCATGAATCTGGAAATCAAGGGATGCCTGCTTCTTCATTAAACAGAAATACTTGTGCATAAGTTCTCATTGTCCTTGGGTAAGGTTATTGTTAAGGGAAGTTCTAAAGTAACTGTGTCCCTGCTACTCTTTGCTAATGAAGTAAATAGATAAATGTGTACAGACACAGATATAATGGAGGACCTGTGAGATATGTTTGGCCAAGATGAAGGGAGCACCATGGGCTGGAGGAGGGGTGAAGGACAGAGGTGCTTAGGGTGTGGTACAGGAATTTGAAATGGAAGCAGATATGAGGTGGGGATGAAATGTGAATTTGAGTTTCATGAGAATTGTGGGTGCTACAGGTGTTAGTTGATTAGATAGTCGGGTAAGGAAGAGTGGACTACAGCTGAAGAGGATGATGTACCACCTTCATCATATTTGTTTATTTTATTTATTTATACAGTGGTTGATCAGAATAGGGCACTGATCCAAATGAACCATTTTAGGCTCAGCTGATCATTTGCAAACAGATAAAAAGGATGTAAGGTAATATAAAAAGCTAGTTACACAGTAATTTACAGTAAGAAAACAGTAATACAATCAAAGATACAAAATCAGTTGTGAGATTAATTAAAGGTTGACAGTAGATTGCTAAACTTTTTACAGTATGAGTACATAGACTAGTAAAGGCATTTAGACTATATAATGTATATTGTACTGCATTATGAACTCTAGCAAAGGAATACTGTTTTTGTATTACTGTACATAATGAATCTTCTTCAAAACCTTTTAAAACTAGTAACTTTAATAACAACTTTACCAAATGAACCACAATTATCATCATGTCTGTCAAACAGAAATCCACTTTGCCATCTGTGATGTCCCATCCTCTGGGCCAGTAATCAAGGAGCCTGAATCCTCACCACTGACACCGGTGAGGGATGGTCACTTGGAACAAAGATAGATACACACAGTATTTTCAGATGCAGCTATCTGCACCAAGCAAAAATTACCTTAAGAGCACCCAGAAACACACTCAGTCTGGGGTCTGGGTTTCCCTTTATCTTTCCAGGCCCCTAATAAGACTCCCCACTGACACAGCTGTAGAGTTGAGACCTCAGCTGAGTATCTCAAGCCAAGTCCTCCACTACTCTTTCTGTGAAACCAGTGCTCTCTGTCCCTGTTCCAAGTAGTTGACACACACATGCACACTCTTTTGAGATTTGATTTTTACACACACACACACACACACACACACACACACACACACACACCTGGGAAAGGCTGACACAGATTTACTATTTACCTCTACCCAGACTATAAGGTAGATACTGCCACCAGGATACTCCAAAGCCAGCTACTCTAAGGCTCTTACAAGGGTACCCAATTTTACTGAGTAAAATTAATACTAATATAAATGGTAGTGCTGACCAGTGCAGCAAGACTTTCAGGAGCAGCCACAGTGTCACCAAATAAATATAAGTACTTTCAAAGATTAGCATATTCTCTAAAAGACCAGCCACAATGAAAAGTTTAAATATATTTAATAATAAATAATAAAAGAACATGAAAATACTAAATATCTATTTACAATAAACACCAGAGTTTCAGCCACAGGGAATATTGAAAATAACACAAATGGATACATTCACACAGATACAGAAAAACAGTACATAACTAATCTCACTATATTCTTCTGACTGATCTAAAGAATTACTATTCTCTAGTTCACTTACTAGAGCAAGGCAAGATGGTGTAGTTGAGGGGTCCTTCTTGTCAGGTTTCAAAAAATGGACTGTCCTGAGACTTCTGTCTCATCTAGTATTAAAAAAATTATTTCAGTGCTGGATACTGGCACAGCTGTAGAGTTGAGTCCTGAGCTGAGTGTCCCAGGTCAAGTTCTCCAATACCCTTTCTGTGAAACCAGTGCTCTTTGTCCCTGCTCCAAGTAGCTGACACACATACTGTTTGACATTTGATTTTCACACACACACATACACACCTGGGAAAGGCTAGCACAGATTTGCTAGCTATTTTCCTCTATCCAAACTGTACTTCAGATACTGCCACCAGGACACTCCAAAACCAGCTACTCTAAGGCTCTTTCAAGGGTACCCAATTATACTGAGTAAAATTAATACTAATATAAATGGTAGTGTTTGACCAATGCAGCAAGGCTTTCAGGAGTGGCTACAGTGTTGCCAAATAAATATAAGCACTCTCAAAGGTTAAAATATCCTCTAAAAGACCAGCCACAATGAAAAGTTTAAACATATTTAATAATAAATAATAAAAGAACATGAAAATACTAAATATCTGTCTACAATAAACACCAGAGTTTCAATTCAATCAATGCCATATCTGTTAAGAACTTACAAGAGCTGCAGATAAACATGAACAAAAATATTAGTTTATGACAGGGATCCCAAGGACAGAGCATGACTGTTTGAGTCTTTCCAAATCTGGTTGATTGTGCATTCTTTTGCACATTAAACTATTAATAGGCACTGTAGTTTACAAGTTAAAACATTTGGATGTTTCCAGGTCCATGTAGGGACACTGATAATAAAACGAATAACAAGTACTCATAGGTCAATCATTACCATTTCACCCCTTCTCCAACATTCCAAAACACTCACTAGCAAGTAACTGTAAAGTATTTTATCTTCTAGGAAACAAAATTGGAACTCTGTCATTTCTTCAGTAAGTAAATTACTAACCTTAATGACATTCAAGTTTTATTTCAGAGTCTTACATTATGGGGGGATGCTTCCTGTAGATGCCTAGGTAATGTCACATGACTTTACCAAGCTGCTATTCTGCTGACTTTAGAAAGTTTGTTGAACTTGGCACAGGGCAGGAAGATATGGGCAGAGGTTTTCAGAGAAGTACAGGCATTTGGATGGTGCAGAGTAGGGTGAGGGTACAAAATGGAAGACACAGCCTTGAAAGGGAGGACACAGAGAGGGCACATTGAAAGAACAGGTTTAGACAGCAGAAACAAGTGATGAAGAGAAGATAGAAACAGAGGTAGCCACATAGGAGCCAGCACTCCACAAGCTGTAGGAGAGAAATCCTGAGGGGAGAGCACTAACTCAGGTGGGAGAGACTAATGGTGAACGGCAGAGAAAGAGCTTGTAGAATTAGTTCAGAAGGATTGGGAAGAAAATCAAGGGCAGCCAGTGCACTCAGTGAAAGGGCTGGTGATGGTACAACTGAAGGGGTATAGGCTGCACACAGGAGAAGTAATGATACTGGACAGGAAGTGAGGGACAACAGAAAAGAGGGTTTTGGTGACTAATTACTCAGTTTCAAAGGGGATTAGAGTCTTGGGAAGGGACACCCTTGAGATTAGGTTACAGTAATCTGAGTAATACTAGCCTTGATTTAGTGAGATATGGAAGGAGGTGATCAACGTGGTTCTCAAGAGGAGGTATATGCATATATTATATGCAAACGACCTATCAGAGAAGATATCTGTAGTGGTAGCAAGTCATGGAAGGGAGTTGGTGAAGACATGTCAGGACAGGAATTTGTGATAGCATTTTCAGAACTGTTTTCTATTCCAGCAGACTGCATAGTGAAAAAGGAAAAGATTATGGATTACAATGGCTTTGGCAAATGACGAAGGAGAAAAGATTCAAATTCCTAGAAGAGTGTGTGAGACAGGACAGGCAAGAGGGAGGGGTATCCATTTTAGCCCAGAAGGGACAGCAGTGCTCAGAGCTGGGATATATAGATACAGCTCAATGACCATGTCTTTAAACTAAGATAAAAAGAAGAGGAATGTAAAACAGAAGCAGAAGTATGGGGATACACACACAGCGGTAGTCAACAGAAGAAAAACATAGACAAAATATTATAGAAGAACAATCAAGGAAGCATGGTTAGGGAATGTTACTTTCAGTACAAAGACTGTGCAGGAAGACTCCGAACACTGAGGTATGAGTGGAAGGGGATGGTGGACATTGCTAGCATCAGAGAAACATGGGTCATTGACACAAGGGATGGAACATGACGATGCCTGGATACTGGTTATTCGGGAATGACACAGAAGGAGGGAGGAGGTGAACAGCAATCTCATAAAGGAGGACATTAGATGTGAGGTCAGAGGGGAACAGGGGCATTACCCCTTGAAGACGGCAAGGTTGTAAGCTGAATCAGAACTGAGAGTAAGTGTCATAGCTGTTAAGGTCGAGAAAGGGGTTGAAGTGCTAGTGGATTGGTGAAAATACATTGACCCCAAGATGCATCAACAGCAGAGTATAAATACTAGAGAAGAGAATCAAGAATGGGGTAAGAAGGCAACAGTCATACACCAAACTCATGGTGGATTTGAATTCCCCAGCAGCAGACTGGGAGTTTCTGAGCTCCAAGATATTGTTGGAGTGGATGAGGACTGAGGTCTTAGACCAGGAAGAGGGTTCAGCCAGCTGATGTGAGGAATTCAATAGAAAATATTGTTTCTATTTCTGGAACTAAAACATTGGACAGGATCAAGTGGGTCTAGAGAAAGGTGTCATGAGACAGGCATGATTGCACCACACACCACTAAATAATTTAGAGAGGGGCAGAAAAGATAAGAATACAAAGACAAAGACAGTGATGGGGGATTTTAGGGTGCTGTGTCATGCTGAGCTAGAGGAAGATTCAGAGGCAAACCAAGGGAGCAAACAAGCCATGAGACTTGCTCAGGCATGGAACATATATGACTATGGGCAAGGGTGTAAGTAAAAAAAAAGAGAAAGGAAGAAGCCAACATGGCTGTAGTAAGTAGTAATGGCAGTCAAAATGACAGTTGGTCAAAGTGTTCAGAAAGGGGAATAAACCGTGTTTAAGTACAGAACAGAAAAGAGATATGAGAAACAGGCTTGGCTTAATTTGCTTTAATTTAGTATAATTCAGTCCAAATTTCAACATATTGTTACTTTTTCATTTGTTGAGTGTGCAAAGAATTAAACTCTATTATCTATTCACATTCTTCTTCCACTTCTACAGATACATGTAACCAGTTGCGGTTCTAACACACTGACTAATTGCTTTAAGCCATACCTCTGAAATGTCCAGAATTTCACAGAATGTCCAGATTTTTGTCTCATTATTTGGTCTTTTCCTTGTAAGATTTCTGATTTTGTTTTTTTTTTTTTTTTTGGCAAATCATTGAGGATTTGTCATTGGACAGACATATAAGTTCATATTCTTCAGAAAATTCATGCCAATCCAAAATATATT